>NC_143572.1:87613178-87764184 GCF_054136105.1 Typopeltis vanoorti | reverse complement strand
TGTACCTCAAGGTGCCATATTATCACCCACTCTATTCAACATATACATTAACGATGTTCATAACATATCCATAAGAAGTCAAATATTTCAATACGCAGATGACACTGCACTACTAGCAATCCACAGAGACATTAACACAGCTCTCTGCAAAGCACAACAAGACCTAAACGAAATCACAACGTACTTCCACCAAAACGCAATTCTAATCAACGGCACCAAAACACACATGTTGATAATACACAACCCAAGAATCATACGCTATCGATACATACGCTATCGATACATCACTATCGATACATTGTCACACATACCGCTGCATTAACAACAAAAATACCTGCCAATGTTCCGAAATCAAACCTGTAACACACGCAAAATACCTCGGTCTCTATATAGATTCCCACCTTAAATGGACAAAACATATAGAATACCTACACACCAAACTCCGGATCATCGCAGCAAAACTCTTCCAAGTTAAAGACATTATTCCACCCAACATAAAAAAACTCCTATATCGCGGTATCTGCGAATCCCTACTCACATACGGGATAACAGTCTATACAAATACATCAAACAGCCACCTAACAAAATTAGAAGCACTGCACAGGAAAATCGTGTCAACGGTGATCTGAACACCTTACATGCAACAACCAAAATCCGACAAGCACATAGCGATACACAGAATTCTAAGCATTAAAAACCTGAAACACTACATGACATTAACAAGGAATTACTTCAACATCATCTATCGAAACAACAGAGACACATGTCGTATAACACGACCTACAACAACTGTCTACATCCCCACACACTTGAACAACTCATATGGTTCTTTTGTGAGATCACATCAGATACCCACGCAACTCAACAACCTACCAAGAAAGTTAAAACACGTAGATAACTACAGAACATTAAAAAACGAACCAACAAAGTTAAGAAACCATTAACGCTAATATACACATCACAAATCACTAGCATCCAATGCCTACATCCCATACACAAACAGTAGCAACCACACAAATAGTGAAGGCTGAATCCCACTCTCTTCATAAAAGCTAACCCAAGCTTCGAAGTAGGTGGGATTAACTTGCCTCACTCAGCTACAAGTCATCCTTATAAGCAAATGCAGATATTTGTATGTATAATCATTCTTTCTCAAACTTAAAAAAATAAAATAAAATAAAAATAAAATAAAAAAATAAAAAAGTATACAAAAAATTCTGTATAATCTTCATTGTTAATACAGAAGAACATGTGTTGTAAATACATAATATAAAGGCAAAAAAGTATTATTAAAAATTTTAATTAAAATCCAATGTAGGAATTGCAGCACTTAGTGCTGAACTCTGTAAAATTATAAGATGCAATGTCACACAAGATGTTTGTTGTATGTATAAATATTTTAGCAATCAATAAAAATATATTAAAAAAAGAACTGCCCACTCAGTCTCCAAAATTTAGATAGGGTAAACGGCCCCGCATACTCCCTATACGGGAACAACATAGGCTTTAGCTGATTTTTTTTTTATTATTACGGGTGACTCCAAGGAGTCCTTAGACTCATCGAGGGAGGCCCTAAACATCATGTCCATCAAACCTATTTGACATTCCACAGTATCTACCATACCTTGCCTTAAACTCATTCACTGTCACAGCACCCACCACAGACTCTGGCAGCTTATTTCATTCATTCACCACTCTAAAAGTAAAAAACCCAGCTTTAACACCCTTACTAACCACACTCTTGCCCAGCTTCCATGGATGTCCCCTAGTCCTCCCACCACTAGTCCTGTTATCAAAAATATCCTCTGAATTAATCCTATAGAAACCCTTCAGCAATTTGAATGTCTCAATCATATTTCCCCTTTTCTGTCTATCAACCAATTTCTGCAACCAAATCTTCAACCTCTTCATTATGTTAAATTTTTTCTTGACAATTATTCATAAGACTATTACACTTTTTAATATATAATCTTTGTCAAGTAGCTTTATTTTATCGTCCTACATGTTTCCCCAATTTTTTCTATTGGCATCCTCAGGGAATACAAACTAGTAAGCTAAAATGAAGGTTACAGACTAGGTTATAACTGATGGTTCTAATTCATACAAAAAATTGGTATTGTGCGTGACAGTGTGCGTGTCTCGTTAATGTGATTTATTCGTTACGGTTCATGACGTAATTGTCATGAAAGTTCATTTCTTTGATGTTTAATGATCTGATAAAAGTTTTCCAAATTTATGGTAAAATTAGACCTTGATTCTTGTTGAGGTTTTCAGTTTTACGGGCGACTGTAGCTGCTTCTTTAAAGGTTCTTGAATGGTAGTTATCTTGTATGTATGGCAGAAGGCTCTTATCCCACTCAATGTGATGGTTAGTAGAGGCAAAGTGGCATGAAAGGCCTGAAATGTCTTGTCTGTTATTTCTGACATATCCTATGTGTTCTTTCTTTCTTGTTTCAAAGCTTCCAGAGGCCTGACCTACGTAAGTAATACCACATGAGCAAGGTATATTATATACTCCAGAGTACTTGTAGAGTGGGTGAGGATCTTTTGGAGATCTTAAAAATTTCCGAATAGTGTTGATTGGTTTGAATGCCACTCTGATCTTATGTGGTTTTAAAAGGTTAGCTAATTTTTTGGAAAGGTTGCTGACAAAAGGAATCGTAATTGTACTGATGTATTGGACGTCATCACGTTGTCTATGTGGTATATCAGTAAAGAGAATCTTGTTGTAGAGTCTTTTGGGGTAACCATTTAAAGAAAGTTCTCTGGATATTGTGGTTTATTCCGTTAGTAGGTCATCCTTATCCGTCGTATACTGTATAGCTCTTTTCTTGAGACTACGGATAATGCTAAGTTTCTGAGCTATGTGATGAGCTGAGTTGAAATGGAGGTAACGTCCAGTATTTGTAGGTTTTCTGTATACATATAGGTTGATACTATTATTGGTTTGTTTCTTTATTAAAATGTCAAGGAATGGCAGTTTTTATCTTTTTCCATTTCTAATGTGAATTTGATGGTATTGTGGAAACTATTGATTTGATTGAGGTAATTCATTAGTTTTTCTTTCGTATGACCCCAAATGATAAAGATGTCATCTACATAGCTGTACCAAATTTTCGGTTTTGAAATGATCTGTGTTAAGATTTTTTTCTCTAGATCTTCCATGAATAAGTCAGCACAAGGAGGTGAGAGGGGGCTACCCATAGCTAATCTAGTGAGTTGTTTGTAGATCGTTTTTTGCCAAATAAAATAGTTAGAATTTAAACAGTGATTGAACAAAGTAGTGATGTTTCTTGGGAACAAGTTGTCTAAGATGTTGATGACTTCAACCCCTGGAATGTTAGTAAACAGAGATGTAATGTCCAGGCTTGCTAGTATATCCTCTTCAAAAATAGGGATGTTTTTTATTTTATCTATAAAATGTTTTGAGTTTTTAATATAAGTATCCGAGACATGAATGTGTTGTTGTAAAATCTTCGCAAGATACTTGGATAGTTGGTAAGTGGGAGAATAGATTCCATCAACTATTGGACGTAACGGTATACCTTCTTTATGAATTTTTGGAAGGCCATACAATCTAGGAGTTATTGGGTGCATTGATTTTAGCTACTTGACATGATCTTGAAATAAAGACATGATCTTGAAATAGGTGAAATAAAGCTACTTGACAAAGATTATATATAAAAAAAGTGTAAAAAATCTTCAACCTGTTTTCATAAGGTTCATTCCATAGACCTGCTCTCATCTTGGTCACTCGCCTGTGGATCATCTATACATTTTCTATGTCTAAAAACTGATTTAGCTGTCAGCTGGATTTATCTTTTCAATTGGTGTATTTGTAACATATTGAGATTTCATTAAATATTTCATGATCATTTTCATTTTATCTCCTACTGATGAAATTAGAAGATGAAGACGATATTCAATGCCATGGTAACTAATCTAAATTTAGAATTACTACTGTTGATAGGATGAATGCTGAGAAGAGAAATTATGACTTAATTAAGGGATTTCGTAGTGCATTTAAAACTAATCTGGCTTGCTCAATTCCATCTTATACTGCACTCAAGATAAAGTATGAAACCAAAGCATTCCATTGTTCTATTATTCTTGGCACAACATCATGCATTGAGAGCAAACGAGTGTTACCCAACCTCAGCAAAGTATAGTTTTCAGTTTGATAGTTCCTGAATTTGTTTAAAATCTGTTAATCTTTTCGGTTTTTTTTGTATGAAATTGTAAATATCTGCAGATAGTTCTAATTAATTTGGTAGTTTCTTACATGTGTCAGCTGCACATAAATTAAAGCTGTGACATATGCATCTGGGACATATAAATGTTAATTTAATGATTTAAGGTGAGCCTGAGCGCCAGAATATTGTCCCATCATAACTTAAGCATTATCAACAGCAAAGCCTAATAAGTTTGCAAGAGGCAACTTCAGCTTGTTTAATAATTCTGCTAGAGCCTCAATCAAAGCTGAACTTGCTTCGTTACTGACATCAGTGATATCTAAAAACGAATCCTCTGCTTATTTTGTGGAATCAAAATAGTACGAACCACAACTGCTAGAGATTTATTTGCTGTAATGTCAGTTGACTCATCAATAATTAACGAAAAATAAGTATTTTGAAATTTTTTTTGAGATTTCATTGAGTGAAACTACAAAGAAAACATTTTATATGACAGTTACATTTAGTGCGTCCACACTGTATTTTCTTAGCAATTTCACTGCCAGGGGCAGTTATTTTCAATAGAGTTGGAAGAGTATCCAAAAACCTCAAAGGCATGTGTTCTTCAACATATGCACATAATCTTAATTCTGCTTCTTTAATTTGTTTTTTCGACTGGTATTTGGAACTGGATTTAAACAATGACATTATACGTGA
Source organism: Typopeltis vanoorti (assembly GCF_054136105.1). Lineage (NCBI taxonomy): Eukaryota > Metazoa > Arthropoda > Arachnida > Uropygi > Thelyphonidae > Typopeltis > Typopeltis vanoorti. Next base: position 87,759,295 of record NC_143572.1, on the reverse strand, counting down.
TGTGCTTCTTTTAGATTCTACATTCTGCTTGTGTTTTGGAGTGTTTGCATGACGAATCATTCGACCTTTGCTACCATTGATGCTTTTATCACAAAATTTACAATAAGCAGTTTGTCCTTTACTTTTACCTGAACTGATCCATGATTTAAGAAAGGAATCCTCCAACCAGTCTTCTTTGAATTTTTGCTTATATGATTTTTTGATCTTTTTAGAAGGACCTTGTAAACCTGAATCTGCATTTGAATCATAACTGACATCACTTTCTCTTTTATCTGAATTTCCTCTGTCAGAAGTGGTTTCTTGTAAGTGGGAAGAGCCAGCATTGAGATCTTCACTTTCAGTGGCTTGTTTATGTACTTTCCTAACTGCACTTTTTTCGGTGAGATTTAGAATAAAATTTAAATTTAGAAAGTTCTTCTTGCCACTTTTCCACGTTTAAAGGAAAAAATCTAAATAATAATATTTTTGATGAAGAACTGAACACGTTTTTTTTAATAAAATTAATAAAAATACTGGACTTCAGAACTCACTGTACCGAACAGACACCTACGAGTACTTGAAATCAAACTGCGACTGCGAGCAATAAATTGAAATTCGTACAACATCGATTTTATCTCATTGGTGAAGTTTGAAATTTTACAACAACAACGTTACTGACCTAATGGGTGAAGCAGGTGCTTTTCATATTCCCTGCAATCTGATGAGGAAACTGTGAGTGGGAAAAATTTTTGCGCCTATTGCTCGACCTGAGTGGGCTTGAAGATTAGTTATCAGAATTGAAGTTTAAGATAACTTTTGATCTTTCATGTTTGAAGTAATCTGTTGCATCGTGATTTGCAGCTAGTTGAATCAGTTTGTTAGGGTACACAGATGCTTTTAAGAAGAAATTAGTTGCTATAGTCTGCATGAAGGTGTAAATATAGGGGACATTTGTGTCCCGATGAAGTTGCACAGTTCGTACGAACCATGGTGGTTGAGGATCATTCTTAGACATTTATTTTGCACACGTTGTAACTTGAGAATACTGGTATTAGCAGTATGGCTCCAAGCTGGAGAAGTGTAAGTGAGTATAAGATGAATCATCAATTTATATATAAGTAGTTTGATTCTGGTGTTCAGCTTGCTGTTCCTGTTAATTAGAGAATAGAGTTGGGCTATGGTTTTGGATGTCTTTAGATAGAGAGTCTTGATATGGGAGCTGAAAGTCAGCCCAGTAGTAAGCCAAGATATTTGATCTCAGTTAGCCATGGGATTTTTGTCTCAAATAGGAGGATTTCTCCTTTAGGAAGCATTGATCTTCTGGAGAATAGCATGGCTACGCTCTTCTGAGGATTCACTTGGAGTCACCATTTGGCGAAATATTGTTCGATTAGCAGTAGGTTTTCCTGCAATTTTTTTTTTTTTTATGGCTAGGTGCGACTTCAAAGATCTGGCTAATATCGCTGAATCATCCGCGTACAGGGCTTTGATAGATGGCAATGGGTAGTGCGGGATATAACACATGTATAGGGAAAACAGAATCGGTGCCAGTAAGGATCCTTGTAGGACTCCAGCCAAGATGCATTTTTGTGTTGAAATTGTATTGTTTATCTTAATTTGCATGCGCCTATCATAGAGGTATGATTTAATTAGACGGATCATTCCCATTGGTATTCCAGTTGATATCAGTTTTTATAGCAAAGCATAATTCCAAACCTTAACCAATGCACTGGCTATGTCAAGGAAAACAGCCCCAGTGCATTGACGCCAATTGAATTCCGTGGTGAGATATTCCACTAATCTGTATATCTGTAGCGTCATGCTGTGAAATTGATGGAACACACACTGCTCCTCTGGAAGAATGTTTAGCTTGTGTACTGATTCTTGGAGTCTGATAAGAATAACTTTCTCGGCAGTTTTGCCCAGATTTGAGATGAGGTGGATTGGCATATTACTTTGTGGCAATCGCGTATCTTTTCCAGACTTATGAATTGGCATTATGTCCGCCAGTTTTCAGTAGAAAGGGAAATGTTTGTAGTGGAGAATGGAGTTTATTATGTTAATCAGATGTACAATAGCTGTGCGAGATAGTAGTTTTATTACCTTGTTGGTGATTCTGTAAGTCCGGGAGCCTTTTTGTTCTTTAACTTCTTGATTATATCATATATTTCTGCAGGTGATGTGGGTGAAATTTGACTGGAGCATGTGACAGAAGATTTCAGCGAACATCTAACATGTCGATGGATCTTATATATGTGATGGAAGTCGCGATGGTCATATGAGGGTTTATGTTGTTTTTCTAGATTTTTTGCTACTGTCGGCTTTATCTGCATCAGTGTGAATGAGGCCTAGATCTGTTTGGAGAGGGGGAAAAGGTTTGTTTTTGTTTTCGATCTTTCTGATTAGGTTCCATATGGAGTGGTTATCAGGAGAGAGAGAAGTCAATTTTTCTTCCCAAAGTTGACTTCTACGTGCTGTAAGGGCATCTCTTACTGCAGAGTTCAGTCTGTTTAAGATTCGTTTATCGTGTGGTGCTCAAGTGTTGTGATATCTCTTTCTTGCTTTGTTTTTCTCCCTGATCATGTTCATGGTATCTTCTGGCAAGTGGTTGGGTCTGAGGGTAGTTGTGGAAGTAGTAACTGCTGCACAGGCTGTGTTAATTTGTTTAGATCTTTTACAGCTGTTTCAATTTCATCTTTAGATTTAATAAGAGGCACGGAACCAATATATTTCGGGAATACCTTGGACAACCTTTCCCATGGTATGAATGAGTGTGGGGGGAGATAGTTTTTCTGTCTCCCTCCGACGGGTATGTGAACGGTAGGTTCAGTGGGACCTGCCACAACCACGTTGTTGGATCCTGTATATGTTTCTAGCATGTGTCCGTTTTTATTTGTAGAACGGCTATTTCAGAGAGGATGCTTAATTTATGATGACAGGATACCTGCTGTCCAATACGGCATTGAGATCTGAGGACAGTAATGTTTTTTTGTGGAGGATTGTATGCTGCGAAGATTTTTAGTTTACCAGCCTAGCTCGTGAGAATCTCTATGCCAATAACCTCAAGATTAGTAGTAAGTGGGATATTTACAGAGTGATGGCTAATGTTATTCTTAATGAAATTAGCAGTGCCGCCGCCTCTGTGGGACAATCTGTCTGTTCTGTATAGCTGATATCCCCTAAGTTTGGTGTTGTCCGATGGTCTCAGATGGGTTTCGTTTAGCAAGAGTACATCCGGCAGATATCTTTGGGTGAAGTCCTGGGGTTCCAATATTCTATTTCTTATTCCTTTCGCATTCCACGCGATGATCTGTAATGAGTCGGATTTATAATAAATTTAGTTTAATCCTTTATCCAAGTGTGAGCAAACAAAGTTTGCACCTGAAAATATCTTCAGGACTGGGGTAAGATAGTACAACACCAGGCAACTTGCAGTAAAGGTGGACCAAGCTAACATCACTCCTATCTCAGTATCTCCCATAATGCAACACACATCTCCTTGCGGATATGTATAATGTTATGCATTAAGGGAAGGGCCATTTATTCGGGTTCATGAGTTAGCGCTGTGATGATGGTTTGTGTATCATTTAGCAATCTTTCAGTGGAGGATGGTGAGGGGCTGGATCTGCTGAAGTCCAACAGCATATTTGCTAGAGAAGCGGTGATAATAGCTGTCAAATTTGAGTGTGGTGGTGGCTGATCCTGTTCCTGGGTTGTCTTTTTAGTATGAACTACATCTGCATATGTCCTCCCTGTTGTTGTTGAGTTGATCTTTTAAAGACCTCTGATTGTGGGAGATGGGTTTCTCAGCATTTTTGCTAATCTTTGCGGGGCTGTGGAGCTGTGGCCTCTGGCATAGACCTACTGGAGGAGGAGGAGAGCCTGGCTGTTTCTGATTGTGTTTTTTGGGTTTTGAATACAACCTCTACAGTTGGCTGTGTGAGGGCTGCCGAAGGTGGCGCATTTAGCTGGTGTGGTTTTTGACTTTGTGCAGGTGTTAATGGAGTGGCTCTTTGCACATTTCAGGCATTTGTACTTTGCCTTGCAGAGGCTCTGAGCATGACCAAATCTTTGACACCTATGGCATTGCCCATTTGAAGCCTTGTTCCTCAGAGGCTCTGTGGTGATTCGGTGTTCACCCCAATTTTTATAAGCTTTTTGGATCTCCACTGAAACCAGTGGCATAGGTATTTTGTCTGCTCTGGTCATCCTGCTGATCTTGATAGGTGGCAGGTCCTGGTGATAGAGGTCGGACTCTATTTCATTTGTAGTTATATTCTTCGTAATAACACCCCATAGGACCACCTTCAAATTTCTCTCCGAGCCAAGAGAAAAGGTGTGGTATTGTGTATTACTTGAATCCAGCTCTTTTGTCAGTTTTCTGAAATCTGTTATAGCAGCAGGCTGGATTTTGATGCCATCATCCGTTTTTGGCTGAGATGTATTGTATTTGTAGGTTTGTCATAGTGGATCTTAAGTGTGCCCATTTTTTCTTTTCCTGGAGGACAATTGATGTCACCCTCTCTTTGGGGGAGGCCGAGGGATCGGAACTGGGAGTGTCTTCTTCCATACCAAAATCCATGGTAGGTTCTGCATCGGTGGATTTCTGCTTCTTGCGCGCACGGACCTCTTCAAAATCTGGGGGAGTGGAAATCACCAAATCTAGCTTCTCCTCTGTCTGCACAGTGTCTTCGCACTTCTCAACTTCTCCTGGCAAGAAGTAGAAATTTAGGCTGCTGGGCCACTCGTTTTCTACTTTTCTCAGAATCTTTCTGGGAATGCTGATCGCCCATCCTTTGTTGTTGAGCAACTCAATATAAGCGTCATCCTCGTCTTCGCTCATGGTGAAGCCGGAGCTATAGTAGTTAATAATCAGTTGCTTTTAATATAAATAAACCAACAATGGCGATTCTATCGGCGGTTAGGCCTAGCGAATAACCTCGTTGCGATTACAGTCCACTTACCTGTGTTGCTGTTCTTATACAATCTAAAATTTAATAACTTCAATCATGTCTCTTCTAGTTAATCTTGCGGCTATACCACAAAACCAGAGTTTGTCATATTTTATTAACACTATACCCAATCCTTAAAATTGATTGAAGCACGCCTCCATCTTGAAATCCCACTCTTCTTGAAATTTTTTAAACATCTGACAGTTTAAATATCCCGACAATTCCATTGTTGTGTGCTACATAACGACGAAAAAGCAGAAAATTCACCGGCACGTTCGTTGCTCACTTCGCCACTCCATCAGCTGTAAAAATATATGTCATACGTTCCCTAAAGTAGTATATTCTGTCATCAGGAAACTTAATAACAAAAAGGCCCAGGACCTGATGAGATTTCCAACAAAGTGATAAAAGCGCTCCCTCATAAAGTCATGCATGCAGTAGCCATTGTTGATGCAATTCTAAGGTTCAATTACTTCCCCATCCCTTGGAAACTGGCAGACATAATCCTCGTTCATAAACCTGGGAAAGCACCTCAGCTCCCTCAGAACTACAGAACCATCATCCCCCTATCATGCCTGTGAAAAAATTATCGGAAAAATAATCCTTAACTGTCTGCAATAAGCGACGAACAAAACCAACCTCTTCCCTAAAAAGCAATTCGGATTTCGTACAGGTCACAGCACAATTCAACAGGTCCACAGATTAATAAAATGCATTACAACTGGGTTTAACTGGAAGTATCATACAGGAGCAATCTTTCTTGATGTGGAAAAGCCTTTGATAAGGTTTAGCACAATGGCCTCATTTACAAATAACTGCTAACTTTCCATTATATCTCACCAAGCTCATTGATTCCTACCTGAAAAACCGGAAATTCCAAATTAAATTGCGTGGGCTCGGATCCTCTACGAATAGAATCACAGCAGATATCCCACAAGGCTCCCTGCTATCCCGTCTACTTTTCAACATCTATATTGCGGATGTCGCAAGCAAAGTATCAACCAGAATGGCTTTCTATGCAGACGAAATGGCGATTATGACCAGATCACTCAGGCCGCACATAGCAACGCAACGATTGCAAAACGTGGCAACAAACCTTGAAAAATGGTTCAGGAAATGGAGAATAGATGTCATTACTGACGAAAGTTCCGCTATACTTTTTACAAGAGAAACATCGCATCACGGGTTAATTTAAATTTGAATGTTGCTATCCCATGGCAAACCAGAGTCAAATACCTAAGGATACAATTAGATAGTCGACTCAGCTTTAATCGCCACATTCTATGTAAAACCAATTTAGCAATTGCCAAGCTGTAACCTCTCATTAACCAGAGAAGCTATGTTAGCACCGAGAACAAGCTGCACATCTATAAAACAATCATCAGACCCTCTTTAACCTATGGGTCACCTGCTTGGGGTGACACTTCCCCCAGTACCATAAAAAAATTGCAAATTCTACAAAAGAAATGCCTCCGAATGATCTTTGATTCCCCTTGGTTTGTCAGAAATGTTCTCCTCCATCCAAATGCAGTCATACCAAATATCTCTACGGTACTTCATGATGTTGCCTCCAAATACTTTGTAGAGGCAGCTCTTCATCCAAACCAACTCGCTCAATAGTCATCCTATTACATCGAAAACGACAGATGGAAACACAAGCTCCCGAAAGCAACTCTGCTCGTCGGTACGCGCGCTCTCACACAGCCCTCGATGAACTTTCCTCTACATAATCAACTTCTAAGCGATAAAGGGATAAAAATCCACGGGAATGTCATCATTTTGTCATAACAGTTAACACCGTTGTGTGCCAGGTTTTAAACATGGAGCAAAATTTTTACATAATGGGGAATCTAAATTACGCTGTGCATCAATAAAAGGTGGTTACTCATATTAAGATATTTAATTTTCCAATTATTTTCATTGTTGTAATGATCTTATAACGCTCGAGAAGTGTTTGAATAGCGAAGAATATATTTTCATTGGCTACTGCCAGTCAGATTGCGATAGTCTGGAATTGGGGGGGGGGGAGAAGGTTAGTGAACAGTGAGAGGGGGATTTAAAAGAGAGAAATCATGCTTGTATCGCTGAATAATATGCCGGCAAAGGTTGGTCGATTGGTAGAACCTCTGCTACTAATGGTTCAGTTAAGTAAGTTTGAGCGCGGTTAGTAGTTGGAAGGAGACCAATCGTTCGATGCTGTTGGCATACTCTCCCTCGATGAGTCTTTGGACTCCCTGGAGGTGTCAAATAATAATAATAATATGGGGAGGTGGGAGAAGAGAAAAATATTAAACTCATATGTCTAACTCTCATATTGTTGTCATTATTATTCGGAAGGGAAAAAGTACTAGATCTGTTGCTGAACATACTAGAACACTAAAAATTTATAAAAGGTACTACATCTAGTACAAAAGTACTAGATGTGGTCACCCTGTATGTCGGTAATAGTCACATGACTAGGCTATTACCAAGGAGAGAGGACTCTAATTCAGCTATAAAATTGCCACCAATGAACTATGTTCACGTAGTTCTAAAATAAAAATACTAAATTTATTTTTTATTTCATCTATAAAAATATTTATCCCTTAAAACGTATTTTTAATGTGAATCCAACCGACGAAAGATTGTAATCCTATCTCCCTTTTAGTAACGGTGGGACAAGGGTTACATAATCCTGGAACCTTGTTTTAGAAATCAAACACAATACATTATCAAGCATCTAATAAGGCACAGGTTATTTACATTCACAAATCTACTTAAAGCAGAGACATTATCCATTCTGCAAAATAGGCTGGCTGGTCCTATTACATTCAGTAAAACAGTGTTTCTCATAGTGTGGTACGTGAACCCCCAGGGGTACGCGAAAGGTTTTCAGGGGGTACGTGGCAATTTTCGGCTATGCATCATTAACGCATGAAATCAATATATATCTCAACAAATGGTGCAATTAGAGACAACTGAGATAAAAAACGGCACTAACTAATTAATCACATCTCTTATTAACTGAAGCAACACATGGTTTTGCTTGAAACCACTCCGTTCTGAACGTGTTAAAACTTAGAAATATATACCCATATAGTGAATGTGTTTCAGATATTATGGAATTCGGTTGAAGAGAATTTTCAACTCAAACTCTATATCCACTTACAAATAAATTCAAATGAAATAGACATTTACAATGAAATATACTTCGTTTATTTATTATTTGAAAGGGGGTACTTGATAATAATGAAAATATTTATTTGATAAGGGGGATACTTGGTAATAATGAAAATTTAAGAATGGGTAAGCGGATATCTGAAGTTTGAGAAACAATGCTGTAGATTTTTTACTTGGAGGGTTGTGAATGGGTGGAATGCTTTTCCAGAGGTGGTTGTGAATGCTTCAACTGTGAATGAATTTAAGGAGAGGTATGACAGGTATTGTGTAAATAATGGTTAGTGTGTCAATGTCGGGTCTCCCGCGATGAGTCTTTTGACTCCATGGAGACACCGTTAAAATAATAATAATAATAATAATAATAATAATAAAAATAAAACAATGTTAATTCATCATTATCACTACCTGGTGTTACTGGTGAATCATGATTTTCAGATGCCAATCAAAGGCATAATGAACTAATTAATCGTCAAATCAGCATGTGGAGTCATTATGAGCTAAGACAGTGTTCCTTAGCCTTTTAAAAATGTGGAACATTAAGCAAAACTTTATTTTTCTGGTATTATATACATATACAGAGTCTGCCAAAAAATGTACACACACTTTAATAGATGTCATCTATGGACTTTTTTTTCGAAGTTGGATCGAATTACGGTAGCAATGTAGTATGATGTTCTCTCAAAAGATGTCGTTACTCACATGAATACTAGTATCAACATGTGACCGGTAGAACAGTCAAACAAAATGGACGAGGCACGATTGCCGTTCGAGGAACTCAGGACCATTTTAAAGTGATATTTCAAATTTGAGAATGTTGTTGAAGTTCTACGTCAACGGAGATGTGAGTTTGCAACAAAACCTCGAATATGGCTAACAATTGTACATATTCGTGATAAGTTTGATACCCCATGGTACTGTGCGTGATGTGCACAAGTTCGCCGTAATAATCAGTGTATCTGGACGCTAATGGTAACCACTTGGAGCACCTAGTGTAATTGTAGAAGTCAAAGGTAAATTTATTGATGTCTGTATAAATTTAGTATTGCAATTTTTATACAGGTCTTTCTTTTGCTGAATCGTGTATACATTTTTTTGAGGACTCTATATATATAGATACCTGTTTAGGTCAGCGAAAGTCGCGCTTGCATCCTCTGCACGAGGCCGCGCGAAGATAGACTTCAAGTTCAAGTCTAGTGGCTGACTGGAGGAACTTTATCAGACCTGTGTAGCTCGATGGAAGTAGCGCTTGCATCCCCGAAAACAGACTTCATGTACAAGTCTGCCTTCTACCTATTGAACAGATTGCTTACTAGGTAGAAGGTAGACTTAACCTCCTGGATACAGTAAGCATGCTTCTTAGAGAAGTTTTGGGCGCACCATCTCAAATTGGAGCAAGGAATTCTTATCTGGAGATTTCGGGTGTATGGAGTGTTGTCAGTCGTGCAGAAGAGAAGAAAAGTAGTGATTTAAATGAAAAGTTAACTGAGGGAGGTATGAAAAATAAGGGCACTATTGATGTAATTGTTTCACCCAGGATAGATGCAAAAGTCGGACTCAATTCATACGAAAGTCAGCATGAAGAAATCGAAATATTATCAGCTTAAGAGGAAGTGAAATAAGATAGTGATGTGTTAACCTATTGCCAGGACGGTACTTACATTTTTCCCGATGCAGGCAGGGCCAGACACGGTAGAGTGCTCCGGAGCCATCTCTCATTGTTTGGGTCCTTAAATTGGTCGTAATTTTTCTGGATCTCAGCTAGAGCCTCATGTGCTTGTACATTAGTACAACCCTGCCTATTTGACATTTAAGACTTTGTAGAGTAAGGGAATACAGCGAAGAGAAAAAGTGTTAGATAATCTAAGATCAGGGGTGTCCAAACCACCGCCCGCATGTGGCCCGCAGTGCGATTTTGTGCGACCCGCCTGTGGGTTTTGATTTTTACGAGCGAAAAAAAATAAAATAACAGTTTGAATCGAATGCGTACTAGATATTTTAATTATATCACTAATCGATAATCGCAATGTTGTTAATTTTATATGGTGTGTTCACATCACTATATACCCATGTGTTTTTTAAATATTAGATGTGTCAAAGAAGCGTTCTTATACTGCTTTGTTCGAAAGCGCATGCCCTGGCCGCTCACGGAGAACGTGAGCGCGCGATTAGTGTTGTTCGTTTGTTCAGCTATCGAAGTTGTGTCGCTGCTGCTCACCAAATTACTAGATATGCATTATGATGTGGCCCTCTGGTAATTTTTTTTTTTAAATGCTACCCTCGGATTACTAAAGATTGGACAGCCCTGATCTAAGATCATTGCTGTAGAGACCAAACAGAAATTTTTCAAGCACATTAAGGCTTCCAACAAGGAGGACAAAATTTTTTTACACCTGACAATGACAATAATAGCCCCTGAAACTGAAACAATCAATGAAACGGAATTTGAAATATCAGTCTGTTGGATAGTTTAGACTACTTCCAACCAAAGGGAAAACATGTTAGTCAAATAAGCCACCAAACAAACAATCTGAGGAACCAAATATTTGAGCATAATCTTATTACTTCAAATATAAAATGAAACAGTTCGGTCTACACACACGATTTAATATGAATGTGATAGAAAAAATGTAGGCTGCAAACCACAACGCAATTAACTGGTATTTTGATTCTCCAGAGCATATACAGCTAAGCTAGCTAAAGCGTTTTTATTCCCGTACGGTCCTGGCAGTAGACGAGGCCGTTTTAGCCCTAACATTTGGAGACTGAGTGGAAAGTTCAATCTCCACTGGTAGCCAATCAGAGATAGCTGGCCTAAGGCAATCACTAATTAAGGGGAACGCAGTGCAGAGATGGCTCGACATTTGCCGCCATCTCGTGGTCCCTAACCCTAACACAATATATTTAATGGCTGAAATAGTGTGGATTCTATGGTCGATTTTCTTGAGTTTACTGGACCAAAAAAACGAGTTTCCGGAATAAAAAAACCGGCTTGCCCGTTCCAGAGATCGGCTATCTCAGGAACCGGTCTAAAAAGGCTTAAAAATATTTCCTCTACTTGCTGACTAGATTCGAAACGAAGTCTCTGTTCGTGCGATCAAGCGCTGTGGCATGCAAACGCTACAACCACTGAGCTACACGATCATCAAAATTGAAGTATTCCAGTTTATGGCCTTGTAGAGCGCCATCCAGTGACCCAAATGGCACAGCTGTTTTGTGTAAATGGAAGTATTTGCAAGGGTTCTACTACGAGAAATCCCCCTGCGGGTGAAGATCGAGGAAAGTGTTTTGTTCACTTCCAGTTACTGGAACTTAAACATAAATCATGGCAAACTATTTCATGAACATTTTAGAAATCGTTTAATTTTGATTATGTCTCCGTGAATCTAATGCCTCCAACGAACGAGTATTTTCATTAGTGAATAATATGTGGACCAGTGAAAAACACCAATTAAAAATCAATACATTGAAAGCATGCGTTTATACCAAATGGAACATTGACATGAATTGCATATAGTTTTATGAATTAAAACACGAACTTGATTTATTAAAAAAAGTTCATTCTTGTGAAAAGTAGCAAAATTAAATTTTATAAGTAATAATATGATTGTTTGAAATGCTGTGTATATGCTTATATTATACAATAAACGTTATGAAGTTTTTAGTTTTATTGAAACAAATAAAGGCAACCTGTTTTTATTTATTTATTTATTTATTATGAAAGAATTTCTGATTTTTTCTTGATTTTTTCCAAAAAAATATTGTCACTATACATATAATGTGTGCGAGTTCGCCTGCCAGCTCAAAAGCAAACAAGCAGGAGTAAAATTCAACCAAAGGTTGAAACTTTGTGCGAGTTGAGCCCGCAGGTAATGAGAAGTTCCGTTGGAATGATAAACGACACACACCCCATCGTGAATGTGTTAAAATTAAGAAATATATAGTGAATGCTGTCATGATAGTTTCAGATGTTATGGAATTCGGTTGAAGAGGATTAGCATTTCAACTCAACCAGTGGCAGCCAGTAAACATTTTAAGTGCGGGTGCTGCATATACAAAATAAAAAAAATTATTTTTTTCCATCAGTAACCAATTTATTAATAAATGAATTTACATATTAAAAAATTGCTTTATTAAAAATATTTCATCCTCACCACGAACAAACACCAATAATAAAAGTTTAGTATCTCATAGAAATAACGCGCGCAAGCATACTATACATTGCCCAAACGAGCAGTGTCGGAATGACTTGTAACGTTCAATCACAATCGCAAACGAATATCGAAGAGTCTGACTGCGATTGGTTGAAAATGATAATATCAACGCTACATTAGACCGCAGTGTATTTGTTTCGTAATCTAAAGCGTTAATCGAACAATTCCAATTATTATTATTATTATTGTTGTTCCGGACAACTCCAAGAAGTCGACAGACTCATCGAGGGAGGCACTAACATCATGTCAAGAACAACTATTCGACATTCACACAGTATCTATCATACCTTGCCTTGAACTCATTCACAGTCTTAACACCCACAATAGACTCTGGAAGCTTATTCCACTCATTCACTACTCTCCAAGTAAAAAACCTAGCTCTAACACCCTTGTCAACCAAGCTCTTGCCCGGCTTCCATTCATGGCCCCTAGTCCTCCCACCACCAGTCATATTTTCAAAAATATCTTCTGGATCAATCTTATAGAAACCCTTCAGTAATTTGAATGTCTCAATCATATCACCCCTCCTTCGCCTATCGACCAATTTCTGCAACCCAAAAATCTTCAACTTATTCTCATAAGGTTCATTCCACAGACTTTCTATCATCTTGGTCACTCGTCTCTGGTTCCTCCCCATCACGAAGAAACCCTGGTGCCCATAACTGGACACAGTAGTCCAGATGGGGTCTTATCAAGGCTCGATACAGAGGAACAACAACTTCTTTGTCTCTGCATGTTAAAGTATTTTTCAGAAGCCAAGTGATTTGGTGAGCTGTTTTACTCACTTTTGCAATGTGCCCCCTAAACTTCAATTCCCTATCCACCAACACTCCCAAATCCTTGGCCTCATCAATCTCCTGGAGGACGGTTTCACCAATGCGATATACTGCTGCTATTCTTTTCACCCCAAAGTGCATAAGCTTACACTTTGGCACATTAAATTGACATCCATTTTTCCTAGCTCAGTCCTCCACACTATCCAAATCATTCTGTAAAATTTTGACATCCTGTGCACTCATAATTGCTCTACCCAACTTTGCATCATCAACAAACAAGTGAACACTTCCTCTCAAATCCTTTCCTATATCATTGATGAACAAATTGAAAAGCAGTGGTCCAAGAACAGAGCCCTGTGGCACTCCACTTGTCAAAAGCCATCTTTTAAACCACTCCCTGGTATCTCTCCTTCAACCACCCTCCTATCCATCTCAACAACCCTATATCTATCCCCATCTGCTCCAGTTTACTAATTAGGGTTCTATGTGGTATCCTATCAAAAGCCTTGGATAGCTCCAGTAGTATTACTGTAAACCCATTATTCCTATCCAGTTCAGCCGTCACTGTGTTATAAAACGTGAGGAAGTTACTGAGGCATGATCTACCCTTCACAAAACCATGTTGTTCCCCATACAATATCCCATTTTCATCTATCCAATCCTGTATTCTTTTCTTGACTAATTTCTCTAAGACCGTGACAATGATCCCTGATATGCTAATCGGTCGGTAATTTACAACAGCAGTCTTGGAACCACCTTTATGCAGTAGAACTATTTTCCCCTCTTTCCACCCCCTCGGGAATAACCCAGACCCGAGATTCAAATTAAACAAAATGGTGAAGGATACTGACAATTCTTTAGCTGCTTCTCGTACAACACGAGCTGGTATACCATCCAATCCCACAGATGTATGGACATTGAGGTTATGCAATAGACTACTCACTTCCACTTCATTCACCACAATTCCCTATAATCTACTGGTACATTCGTTTCTGCAATGTCACCATTTGGATGATATATTCTTGCAAAGTGCTGACTCAGTAACTCAACTATATCAACTGATTCAGTTACCTCCCTACCATCGGCATTCTTTAAAATCATTGTGCCATGTACATTTTCACTTTTATTGCTACATATCTAAAAAACTGTTTAGGATTATCTTTAGCCTGAATGGCCAATGTTCTTTCGTAATCCTTTTTTGCTTTTCTTACCACACTCGTTACCCTTCTGGCCTGCGCTTTATACCGTTCGTGTGCTTGCCGGTCACCTTTCTCCTTAAATTCCCTCCATAGTTGTTTCTTTTTTTGCAGCTCAACTAATGGTGTTATTCATCCATTTAACACCTAGTTGATTTATTATTCGGACTCTAGGTATACAGTCAGCCATTGCTTCATGCAAACACTTCTTAATGCACTCCCATGCACTATCGACTTCTAGTCCTTGCAGTTGTACATGCCATGGCACTGAACCAATCAAACTCCTAAGCTTGTCATACTTTCCAGCCTGATAATTCCACATGTACCCTGTCTTAATTGAAAATTCTACACCTTTAGCCACCTCCCAAGTCAAGACCCTATAATCACTCTCACCGATTGGTGGCAATGTGGTCATATTTGTTAGAGCCAAATCCTCAGATGTAATTACTAGGTCAAGCACTTTCTGACCCCTAGTATTTTCCATTACATGCTGTCGCAGATAGTTATCCTTTAATAACCGCATAAAATCCAATTCCTTCCTCCCGTGTGTCCTCTCCTCACTCCAATGAATGCGACCATAGTTGAAATCTCCCATAATAATCACCCTCCTTCCACTCATTTCTTCTATTTGCTTGTGCATACTGTCACCACCATCTTTTCCATCACCTGGTCTATAGCAGCACCCAATTGTATATTTAGTTCTTCTAGCCACAATCTCACACCAAATGGCCTCAAATGTGCTCTTTTCTCTATCCTGACTGTAGCTATATCATCTACAGTCAGCCATGTTTCACTAATACCAATAACCTGTTGTCTGGAAGTGCGAACCATGGCCAAAAACTCTTCCCTCTTGTTCCTAATACTCCTAGCTTTAGTGTACATGAATTTAAGACACCCATTAGCCCCAACCCTACCTTGATGACTTATATTAACTATCCCACTCTGATTTGTTTTCCTTATTTGCTCGGGCATATTGTATTCATTCTTGCATTCAACTGCCTCCCTAAGGACTGTATATCTACTCCCCCCCTTAATAAATCTAGTTTCCCTACATGTTAAATTAGCAACTCTGATGTGGTCTCCTAAGGATAAACTCCATCCCCTAACATATCCTGGAATGTATGAAGTTCCTTGTGACTCGGCCTACTATGAGTAGACAGGAAGACTTGTTAACATCCACCTTGGAAAATATAAAAAATGCATTCACTACCATTATTATGGCAAGATGGCAAGTCAGGACTGACAGACCATGCTTTTGCCACCCCTTCACACAGGATTAGATGGAAGAAAACCAATATGCTATTTAGAAGTCATTACAGAGCAGAAAGATTATTTTTAGGCAGCTATGGCTTGAAGAATTCTCTTAGCTTAAACAAGTTTGGTTGCATTAATTTGGCAAAAAACTTGGGGGAACTGTTATCTTAAGGTCAACTCCTACATGGCTGTAATACGTTTTTTAACAACATTAGAGGACACCAAATTAATTAGGAATTCAAGTCTTTTATCCGTTACAGTTCGAATTTCACTTACCCATTGTCATATGTAAACCATAACATACTGTTTTGTGGTCTGAAGATGCTGTTTGGAAATCCAGCAAAATATAAGCCATTTAATAAACATCTTTTAAATGATCCTTGAGGATTTAGAAAACGAGATTAGCCATGATATGTTGAAACTAAGTGGTTTAGCAATAATGGACTTAAAATTAATACTGATAAAACTAAATACACATGTACCCTCTGTACAAAAAGAAACCGAACTTTTCAAAAATAGAAGAAACTAGTGGTGGCACCTGTTGTATCTTTTGTTGTCGAAAGCTGCAACCTTCATTAGTGTTGTTTCAACTGTTTATGACATTTGTTTCATTAGAAGACGAGTTGTAGTGCCAAGAGTGACAGTGTGTTTTGACGAACGGTCGGAAAATGAGTTTCAACCAGAGAGCTGCAATTGACTTTTGTGTTAAACTTGGTAAAAGTTTTACCGAAACGTATCAAATGCTTCAGAAAGCATACGGTGATGAGTGCTTATCCTGTACTCAAGCTTACGAGTGGTTTAAGCGATTTCAAAGTAGGAGTGAGACGTTTGATGAGCCGGGCCACCCAAAAACTAGACTGAGCAAAGTTACCATCCAAAAAGTGCGTGATTTCATCAAAGTAAACCCAAAATCGTCCCTGAGATTGATTGAAGATGAATTGGGGATTCCAAAATCAACTATGCACAACATTTTGACCAAGAGCTTGGGCATTCGTAAATTGAATTCGCAATTTGTTCCCCACAAGTTCACCGACGACCAAAAAATGTATCGAATTGAAACACTGCAAGGCCTCATTAAAACCGCTCGTAAGGACTCAAACTTCCTTGAAACGATCGTTACTGGTGACGAAATGTGGTGTTTTGAGTATGAGCCCGAAACAAAGCGCCAGAATGCAGAGTGGAGACCACCAGAAGAGGGGCACCCGAAAAAAAGTTGCTTGGTGAAGTTAAAAGTAGACAATACTAATTTGTTTCTACGATTCCAAGGGCATTGTCCACAAAGAATTCGTGAGCCAAACGGCGAGTTTTATCTTGAAGTTTTCAAGCTACTGATAGCGAGAATTCGTCGCGTACCGCATGAATATCGTGTGCAGGTAGCTGGTCACTTTTGCACGATAATGCACCATCTCATCGTTCGAACACTGTGAGACAGTTTTTGAGCAAAAACGAAGTTTGTGTTGGATCACTCGCCATATTCACCTGATTTAGCACCCTTTGACTTCTTCCTCGACTTCATTTGCCAATGAGAGGAAAGCGATACGACACCATTGAAAACGTTCAAGTGGCAGTAACCATGACTCTCAACACTATCCCAAAAACCGATATTAAAAAAACTCATTAAAGAATTAATTGACCGTGCTAAACGCTGTATCAAAGCTGAAGGAGAGTATATTGATTGAAATAAATGATTTGAATAATTATAATTGGCCTGTGTTTTTTTTTATCAAAAATTCGGTTTCTTTTGGACAGAGGGTGTATTTCACTTTAACTAATACGCTAGATCATGATATAACTATAATACGGCACGAAACAAATTCTACTGGTACTCAATTGTAGTTAAAACTGCAATTGTAGTTATTATGTAACACTTCCAGGGAGTCCAAAGACTCATCGAGGGAGGACACCTACTCTACCAGTTTCCGTCCATCACTACACCTACCACAATTACCATTATCATATACACCAACCACCACCACTAGTATTTTCACAATCACAAATATCCATGCCCATGATGGGATTCAAACCCACAGCCTTTTGGCTGGATTTTGGCAAAAATTTACCCATGAATAATATAAGCATCTTAAAAATGCTGAATTGACAATTTTTCAACAAAGAAGTTGAGGTTTGTAATTAACAGAATATTTTGTACCAAAAAATTTGTCAATTCAGCATTTTTAAGATGCTTATATTATTCATGGGTAAATTTTATCCTGTAATATGATATCATGTGCTGGGGTAGAAGTTACAACAATCTGCTTCCTTTGATTTGAATACAAAACAGAATAATCAGAGCTATAGCCATTACTAATATCTTTGCATATTGAACTAGTGACCTGTTTGCCATATGTAAGAAATAACATTGTAAATTTTTCTGTATATAATGCAGCTTATGGTTTACACTGATACTTGCTTCCCAAGGCCAACAAATAAAGTTTTCAAATCAATTGAGCACTTTGCAATATGCAGCTACAATAAATTGCCTAATGAAACAAAGTCTGTAACATCTGGTTACACCTTTAGAAAAAGACTGGGAGATTAACTCATGGGACTAAATAATTATACACCCAGCCCCACCTTAACAAGTCCATGCTGGCATGCATAAATAATATTGCCATCATCTGTTCAATTCTATATATGACTTCCTCCCAATTTCTCTAAAATCTTAACAACAGAAATACAAACTGATCTATAACTCGATATACCTCCATTCTATCACAAACTTTATGCAATGTCACTATCTTATCCTCTCTAAGAACTTGTCCCTTTGCAAGGATTTCATTAAACAATAGTCTGCGCTGTTAGCCTAGTGGCTATGCGCTTCGCAACCATATGCCTGGGGAAGGAGTGTCCTGGGTTCGATTCCCGTCGCTGACGTAAGAAGCTTAAGGATCCTCCTCAGCCATATCCAAGTTAGCCAGTCTGTGGCGTGGACAGCAGGGTTTTCCCCCTCAGTATATCTGGGGTTTTTCATCCCGCAAGCAGGCAAACTGGTCCCGTGAACCCACAGATCTACAGCCATAAATACTTACTCCCCCCATTGAGGGGCTCAACTCTCCCCAATAGGGACGGGGGGGAAAACTCCATATGAATAAATAAATAAAAT
This sequence comes from Typopeltis vanoorti, assembly GCF_054136105.1. Taxonomy (NCBI): domain Eukaryota; kingdom Metazoa; phylum Arthropoda; class Arachnida; order Uropygi; family Thelyphonidae; genus Typopeltis; species Typopeltis vanoorti. Next base: position 87,740,665 of record NC_143572.1, on the reverse strand, counting down.
TAAACAACATGGTTAATGGCACATTCAGTTCTACAGCACAGTTGCCTTCCCTTCCTCTAAAATACATGGTAAAATTGCATCTATTCCCCGTGCATTAATGACATTTGGCATACTCAGTGGAATATATCCTCTTCATTCACTTTTAACACTTCACCACTCCTTATCCCTGTAGGAATAAAGCCTATAGTACCAGGACGGAACACTAAAAAAAGCGGTCATTAAAAAGCTATGGCATTCTGGTACTTATCCCAATGCATGAAAGTAACCACACAAAGAAAGTGTGATAGAAGTCTACTATCAAACTACTGACCAACTGCCATCACCTCAATTCTCTGCAGAATAATGGAGAAAGTGTCAATAGTAAACTCCACTACCTAGAGGCTCAACAATTAATCAGCGACCACCAGTATGGATTCCACCATTCAAATTCCATTGCTGACTGCTTAGCTTATATCACTCACCACAGACATGTGCCATGACAATATTTGCAGAAACGTATGCTGCTACTCTTGATATTTCCAGAGGTTTTGACTGTGTCTGGCATCTAGGCCTGCTAAACAAATTGATTGCCATCCTTTGAATAGCCAGCTTCCTCTGTTGATGTTCATTGAGCATCATGGTGAATAGCTCCCTCTTTGAGTTTCTCCACCAATGCAGGAGTACCTCAGGGCTCTGTCCTATCACCTACTCTCTTTCTGCTGTATATAAGTGACCTACTCTTAATCACCACTAATCCTATCCAAAGCTTTGCAGGCAATAGTACTCATCATTCATCCTACTCATTTGACAAAGCAAGCAATGCTAAGACATTCCAAGCATCAAGATCATCTACAACCAGTGCCTTATACATTGATCTATGTACTATCTTTCAATAGAGAGGGGACAATCTCATCACCTTAATTGCTGTCAAAATAGTCTTGTCTTTCTCTCACAAAAAAGATCTCAGCTCACCCTTACCCTCAATAATACACAAATCACAGACAAGAACTCTCTGCTTGGACTTATACTTACCTCCAGTCATGAAGGAAATAATAGCTTCCTCAGCATTCAAAAAACTAGACATTCTCTTTCATTCAAGATGCTGTTTTGCATCTAACCATCTCTTAACTTCATACAATGCCAAATTTGCCTGTCCTTGGTATAAAACTCACATATCTCATAAGCGCAATTGGAAGGACGACGGTATGTTGCGCCCTTCGATTAGAAAAGGCCTAAGTTCGATTCTTGTCATGACGGGAGGAATCTTTATATGGATTTTTTCAATTGAAGGTGAGTTAGCCGATCTCATACGGAGGTAGCATGGTTTTTTCTCCCGGAAACTCGGGTTTTTCATCCCGCATACAGACAAATCGGCCCTTCAGAACACATGCAATTTACACACAAAAAATACTAAATGTGGTGGTGGTTGTGGGCAATAGATGGCGTTGATGTAGGTGATTGGTAGTAGAGGTTCTGTGTAGTAGTGAAGACAGAGTTGTACAGTGGGTGTCCTCCCGCAATGAGTCTTTAGATTCCTTGGAGGTGTCACGAATAATAATATCTGGGACAGTGCACATAAAACTTCCCCAAAAATTATTTAAAATGTCCAGAGGAGAGCAATTATGCTCACAGACGACTTTTCTTAAAAATTCACTTTCTACTTCACAGATGCAAATTTCTGACACTATTTTATAGGTACTTCAATGGTCATTGCTCCACTGAACTGGCAACCATAATTCCTGCACTTTCTGTTGCAAATTTTAAACCCAGAGCAGCAGCTGCCCATCACCCATTTTCTGTGCAAATGCAAACATGCTTATTTTCTTCCTCTTCTCCTATTCCATCTATCTCTGTCCTCTGGAACAGCCTTCCACAAAAAGTATTCACAAACTGCAACTACTCTTCAAAAATAAAAATTTTAATAAATAAACTCATATATTGGTAATACTTTGGTAAATGATATCCTAACGAACTGATTCCTGTAACCCTATACATAGGCACTGATAGTTTTTTCAACTACTTGTGTATGGGCAATATATATTCCTTTTGATCCCGTCTATATGGGCTATATATATATATACATAGGCACTGACAGTTTTTTCAACTACTTGTGTATGGGCAATATATATTCCTTTTGATCCCGTATATATGGGCTATATATATATATATATATATACACCAACGGCGAATGTTCCAGTGTGCAGTGCTCATCCATGAAACATCAGAATCAGCGATATATTTTTGCATTTATTTCTGTTAAAGACTCCCCCAATTGTTTGCAGACTTTGCATGATTCCTAAAATTAAACACAATATACTAATGCATGTGTAGCTCAGTGGGAGTGACGCTTGTGTTCTCTGCGCTTGAAGTTAGACCTAGGTTCTAATCTAGTCGCTGACTGGAACTTTTTCTAAGCCTATCTTTGACCGGTTCCCAAGTTAGTCGAGCTCTGGCACAGGCAAGTGGGTTTTATCTCCCGGAAACTCAAGAAAATTGACCATAGTACTCACATTATTTCAGACTGACATATCTTGTTAGGGTTACGTACCAAGAGACTGCAGCACTTGTTTGCCAGCCTCTTGATCAGTGGTTGCTATAATTAGTGATAGACATGGGCACCAGCTATTTCTGATTGGCTACTGGTGGAGATTGAACTGCCCACTCAGTCTGCATAAGCTAGATAGGATTTAAAGGCCTCGCCTACTCCCTATTAGGGAATAAAAGGCGTTAGTTGATTTTTTTTTATATACACTAATGCTTCACAAAGAGGGAACTTTTTGATGCATAAACATTGCGTCACATTCGCGTTAATAGCCCGAGTGTGCTTTTAAAATGCATACATCTTTGTGCCCTTTGAAAATATGTAAAACGGGTGCAGCAGGTCAAATTCTTATCATTTTAGTATTTTTAAACTGCTGAGAAGGCATGGCTAGGTAAGCTAACATTTAGAGCTCACCTAGCATTTGTGATTGGTTATTGTGTCAACCAATTGAATGTTGTCACTTGTCATGAGTTGAGCACTTTCTGTATGATGGCTGTATTACAAACAGCTGTTACACGTTTTCTGGAACTGAAAATGGTTAGAAAAAAACTTAAATGTTTCTCTTGAAATGCAGTATAGCATCTGAGATTGCAAAGTTATTTTTAACAGTATACAGGCATTTATTCTAGTCTTTGGAAACAACACAGTAAAAAATATCTCTGAATATTCTGTGTATTATAAGACGTTCATCTACAAAAAAAAAAACCCAGCAGATGTGAGATTGATGACAAACTGCTGATACTAAAAAAAATTATCCACTTTCCTGAAAGTGTGGATAATTTCAATCAGATGTTATACACTCTCAGTAAACAATAGAAAATTCTTGGAAAACAGAGCGAAATATACACAAACCAGAGAAATACACATAACATGGGCAACAAATTTTACAAAACGATTAGCTGCTCCTTCAAACCATTTATTCCTACAATACTCTCTATCCTGTCTCAAGTTTTTTTTTTTATGCCATCATAAATTCAATTATTATTCATGTCGACTTTATAGGCTCATGCCATTCCCTCTACCCAGCAACTTATAGGACACATATCACAAATGTTAATTTTTAATAATTCGTTTAGCATTAATGAGTGTTTCTACTCGTTTATTCTTTCATTTTATTTTCCATTCTCACGTCTTATGATGGTTCACGTTTTCATCTTTGAGTATTTCAAATATATATCTCGTTTTCTAATAAATTCTAAAAAAAAAACATACCAATTGTTCCCCAACTGCAGAAGTATTCAGTTATCCTGCAATTAATTGCATTGGATCAATTAAGATGAGCGCTGATGCATAATACACCCAACTTTCATACATCGATAAAAATGTAATCATACGGCCCTGTGCGTCTCAGAAGGATGACAATGGGACCCCTGGGATCGAGTAAAAAATTTCACAAATTATAATTAATCGTGATTGAGATATGTAACCTTACATCCTCGACCATGGGACACGTTTTATCTTAAAATAAAATTTTATTATGGGTTGGCCTGTTTCGGCCCAAGGCCATGTAGCCATAGAACGTGTTTCATTGCAGCAATAAAGCACATGTTCCTGTTTTGGTTTATTTTTTTGATTCGCGAAAAAAAAATGAACTGTTGTGAACAGTGACCATTGTTCGCTTGCCCTCTGTATCTAGTGAATCACTGAGTAAAGTGTGAATTGTAAATTTATAGTGAAACAAATTTAAACAGAAAAATGCATTTTTAAAAGGTAAGTGTACGTAATAATATATTTTACTTTTTAGTTTTATGATTTTTTTGTTTTTAAACTGAACTAATTTGATTTAGGATTAATTAGTTGATTTGTAATAAAATATGCCAGTCAATTTTTTATATATGAAATTGTGCTAAAACTGTATTAATTCAAAATAATTTTTTCCAAGAATTAAAGATAATTAAAATCAATAAAATGGAAATAATGTGTTCGTAGTTTACATCGACAAATAATTACATTAAAAAATGCTAAAAGATGTTTATTGATGTAATTATGTCTCCAAGCTTTGCCCACCCTGGGAAATTTTCTGCAGACACCCATGCATAATCACGTCAAATTAACGTGAAATTTGTAGCACAGGTTGCATAATCCAAACAGCACACCCAACTGAAATGGGCACGCAACCCACTGATACATCATACATTTCTCATGAACTGTCCCCCACCTCTCTATGTCTTACATAACCTTTTCATCTGTAATGCATGTTTAATTTCCCTATTCATCCATTTGACTTTAAACCAATTGATCTTCACTCAAGGTATACAATGTTATTGCAGTCAACAGTTTTCTTAAGTATCTCTTATGTGTTACTGACCTCTCTTCATTCAAATACTTTCATCCACTGTACTGCTGCAAATTGGTTTCCAAGTCTATGATAGTTGCGTCTTTTAATTCCATATAAATTCCTTCTGCCCTGATATAATAAGTGTGTATCCTAATCAATAGGATACACACCTATTGATGCTCCATGTCAGGACTACATGGTAATTCTCACCAACTAGTGGCAGTGACATCTCAATCACAATCACATCCCCTGATTCTAGGTTCAAATCCAACTCTTGATCCTCGTGTTCCCTCCACCACTCTGCCTAGCTTGTATTATTGCTATAGCTGAAGTCTCTGACAATCGCTCTGTTTGCACTTACCCAAACATTTCCTGCTCATCACCATATACATTCCCAGGTCTACCGTAACATCCTGCTAAATATCTTATCTTGTAAAAGTATCTCATACTATACCAGGGGTGGGCAAGTTCTTCGGTAATAAGAGCCACATAATATATTTTTGAATGTTCAAGAGCTGCAGAAAATATTTTTAAATTGTATTTATAAATAATAAAAAATATAACTATATAGTAGTCCTACTCACCAAAGAAGAGTATGTTTAATCTCTACTCGGTGAAGGCTTTGGTCAGTTCTTCATTTGTGCAGTTAATAGTTTAAAATCTGGCTGGTAGGATGTCAAAGCTGTTCTAAAAAGCTCAGTAAGGTGGCTGTTAGTGAGGATAGCTTCTCTGTAATGAAATTTGTCAAGTCAAATTTCATTACAGAGAAGAGAGATTCACTGCACTAACTGCTCCCAAAAACAAGAAGCCAGTTTTCTGAAGATTGGGATACTTTGCTTCTGGGATTTGTTTCCAAGTCGGTTACAGATTAGCTTTTATGTACTAGCTTCAAACCCACATCTTCATGCAGCTCAATAAGCTTTGTCTCTATTGAAGCAACATTTGCGGTAAAAGGCGCAACAACAGGACATCCATTGTTGATGACATCAATCACAAAAGGATTCACAAGAAATTCAAATCATGGCTTTAACTTTAGTTTCTCAAAATCATTATAAAGTGTTTCTAAGTTTCCTTCCATCCTAACACACTAACCAAGTCTCTCTAAATGCCTGCATTATAATAAAATGCAATCCATCTCTTGTATATATACATGGCTCTCTTTTATCCTCAAATGTATTCCACCACACATCCACATATTCTAGACCTCACTTCCTACACATTCTTGCTATCATTTTATTTATTATCACAGCTCATCTCCACTCCATACTGACAAATATATATATAACCTACATTTAAGTTGCAAGTGCAGTTAAAAATTTGATGTGCAAGTGTAAGACAAATTTAACAGAATCTTTGGTTATTATCTATGCAGATCACATCATGAAAGACTGGCATCAAATCAAATTAGAGGTACTCAACTCAGCTCAAGGAAATTTGCTTGATTAAATTATATTTGACAAAAAATAATAGTTATTTTAATCATTTACAAAATTCACATTAAATTATTACCTTGGTATCCCATAAAAGGACTTTGTATTATAGGATACTAAGACAATTTCATGTGAAGTCATCTGCCTTCATATATAAGTAGCATAGTCATGAAGATATTTCATGACTAGACTAAGGCTACTTATTATAGTTATATAGTTTGTTCAAGCTTGGGTAAGGAATTAAAAAAACACCTGTCCCATACAATTTACTGAACTCAGTTGTTTACTTTATGCAGATGATGTTATTCTCCTAAGTAAATATAGCAGAATTCTTCACGGACTCTTAACTAAATTGAGTAACTATGATGTTAATAAGGCTGTGGGACTTAATAATATATCCCCATGTATTTTGAAGGAATGTGCAAATGTTGGCATCTGCTTTGACATATTTGTTTCCTATTTCAATTTCACAAGGGTTACAAAGAACAGGCAAGGAGGACGACTTGATTGGTAAGGGTATCAAAAAAAAGTGAAGTATGAGCACCAGTTAGCTAATGAAGCCAAAAAGAATCCTAGGGAGTTCTTTTGATATGTATCCAGCAAAAAAAAAAAAAAAAAAAAAAAAATTATGGAAAGATGACATTGATTAGAGAAAATGGTATAAGAACAACTGCTGCGGAGAATATACCGTATTTTTCAGACCATAAGATGCACCTTTTTACATAGATAAATCAACTGAAAATTGGGGTGCATCTTATGGTCCAAAGGTAACATTAAAATACGAATCTTTACACTGTACCGAAATTCAACTACTGGCGCAAAATTAGTAAGTATGCCACTAAAGGTAGGTACATAAGTTATCTCGCTGCATGTGGGTGAATCACCAATTTAGAGCATCAATAGTCATTAGTGTGTAAACATATGCGCTTTTGTACGGTTCATTTCAACTTTTTTATGTCGTTAAAATTAGAAAAAATGAGTGTAAGACAAAAAAGACTTTCATAGAACAGGTTACAAATTAAATGTGATAAATTATGCAAAACAATATGGAAACAGAGCAGCAGAAAGACATTTTGGTCCACCACCAATAGAAAAAATGGTTCGTGAGTGGAGAAAACAAGAGGAACAATTAAAACTGTTATGTGAACACAAGAAAACATTCCATTTGCAACTAGAAAAATGGCCAGAATTAGAAGTACAAATGAAAAATTGGGTACCAAATCATCGCAACATGGGAATATGTTTCAGCGAAAATGATAATTTTTGAAGCGAAACGATGGGCAACTGCTAATGGAATTTTAGATTTTACCGGATCACCGTCTTGGTGCTTTAGATTTATGAAAAGACACGGGTTATGCATGCGTACAGAAACCACTCTAGCCCAAAAAATGCCAGCTGACTATGAAGCTAAAATTATAGAATTCCATAGATTTGTCATATCAGCGAGAAGAAAATTTAACTTTGAGCTTAATCAAATTGCGAACATGGATGAAGTGCCTCTAACTTTTGATGTTCCTTCAAATCAGACAGTAGATTCAAAAGGCACCAAATCAATAGTGATCAAAACAACAGGTCACGAAAAAAACGCACTACACTGTAGTTTTAGCTTGTTGTGCAGACGGAACAAATTACCCCCATGTTAATCTTCAAGAGAAAAATGATACCGAGAGATGAAATTCCTCATGTCATTATTATAAAAACGATACCGAGAGATGAAATTCCTCATGTCATTATTATCCACGTTCAAGATAAAGGCTGGATGGACGAAACAGGAATGAAATTATGGATACAAAAGATATCAGTAAAATGTCCAGGTGTGTTGTTTAAAAAGCCTGTGATGCTAGTGTGGGATCAATTCAGAGCACATAAAACAGAATCAACCAAGATGCTTCTAAAAGAAATTAATATAGAATTAGCTGTCATTCCTGGAGGCCTTACAAGTCGATTACAATGCTTGGATGGATCTATTAATAAACCATTCAAAAATTTTATGCAGGAAGAGTGGAACAATTGGATGGCAAAGCCAAATCACGATGTTACAGCAACAGGACGTATTAAAAGGCCAACAACTTCAGAAGTATTTATCTGGGTGAAAAATTCATGGGAAGCTGTGAAAGAATAGACGATTATATAAAGTCATTTAAGAAATGCGATGGATGGTACTGAAGATGATGCAGTTTTTGAAGGGTGACAACAATAGTTCAGACAAAAGTAATACGAACGGTGACATTAACGAGACGAGTGATAGTACCGAGAGTGAAGATGAACTGAATATTGCTAATAGAAATTATTGTAACAATAAATAAAAATTAAGTAAGAATTTGTAAATATCTTTATATAATAAAATATTTTTTTTTCTAAAAATAGTCTCATAAATTTGGGGTGCGTCTTATCGTCTGAAAAACATGGTAGTTGAGATACTTAATGAGCAGTTCATAAAGGTCTTTCATTCTTGTGAATGGGATATCATGGAGAGTTTGAGAGCAGTTGATGATGGGGAGGAGAAACTGACCGTAAGTGAGCAAGCGGTATATGGGGAATTGAGCAAACTTGATGTTAATAAGGCTGTGAGACTTGACAGTATATCGCCATATATTTTGAAGGACTGTGCCAGGGAGTTGGCATCTGCCTTGACATATTTAATGAGTCTTGCAGTGGGTTGACTTCCAAAGGAGTGGAAGAAGGGCAAATTTGTGTTACTTCGTAAGGGAGGTGAGATGGGGAGGAGAGACTGACTGTAAGTGAGCAAGAGGTATATGAGGAATTGAGCAAACTTGATGCTAATAAGGCTGTGAGACTTGACAGTATATCGCCATATATTTTGAAGGATTGTGCCAGGGAGTTGGCATCTGCCTTTCGTAACTTTCAGGGATGGCTCTTTGTCCTAGCTCCTTTCCCATTCTACCAAACAAAAGAACTCCCCAGTTTCAACCCTGTAACTACCTCTCAACAGTTTAAAAGTCTCAATCATATCACCTCTCCTTCGTCTATCTACCAAAAACTATCCACATTCTCTCAGCCTATCCTCATAACTCACATTGTACAGTCCTGATAACATCTTTGTTAATTGCTTCTGTACTCTTTTCATCGTTAATTTATCTCCTTCCAGAAATCCAAATGATTTTATATTAATAGCAAGTGACTTAAATGCAAGAATAATTAATGAATCATTACCATCTGCAGTGGGAAATTGCAGAAAAAAATTGCCTTAATGACAATGGAAAAAGATCAATAGAATTTGCATCTTACAACTTAAGAATGGTGAATAATGTTTTTAGACATAAATATGTCTCAAAAAATTAACATGGGCAGCTAGAGATCAAAAATTAATAACTGAGTAGTTCATAGCCAATAATAAACTAGCAAAATTAATAAATAATGTAAGTGTTTACAGAGATTACAATAATGATTCAGATCATCATTTAGTAATTGAAAATATAACAATACCACCAACTGAGTAAAGAAAAAAAAGAATACATCTCAAGAAAACATAAATACTTAAAGGCAATAGAATGGAAAGAAGTGATATGGAAAAATATGACACTAATTATACAGTAGTTAAAGCATTTGAAAAAAAAAAGTCTAGGGGAAAACATCTTACATGAAAAGAAGTGAAATTCAATATAATTCAAACTTTTTACAGGACTTAAGAAAAATCAGAAATTTTTGAAGTGTATTTAGCACCACCAAAGTTGGTGAAAGTAATTTAAACACAAAAAGAATTAGGTAAACCTAACTGAAAAGCACCTAGCTTATCATCCACGTTGCTCTGATTAAATAAAATATTTTGTGGTAAAGAATTATCATTAGTGAAACTCTCATAGCAAAAACAAACTTCCATCCATGGTACTAATGTACTATAGGTTGACCAACCAACCTCTCATGTATGAGCCCAACATTTTAAAAAGCCTAATAGTTATGAAATATTTGAATGGAAGAACTGCAAGAAAAAAAAAGCTTTTCATATACTTTCAATTATACAGTATTATTATTCAGCACAGTTAAATAGTATGCTCTTTTTTAAATGTGTTACCTAATTTCAAAGGTATTTCATAGCAAAAATACTATGCTTTCATATGCTTAAGCAAGACTCTACATATTACTAATTATGAAATATTTATCAAAATGACAATAGTAATGATGGCAATTAGAATTATCAAAATCTTCAACAAGAGCTAGTATTATCTTGTAATAACTTACTCAATTCACAATAAGTTAACAGGAATGATAAACTGACTAATAAATTTGTATGTACATGTACTATACTGTGAACACAAAATTTATACATCCCAAAAAAAAAATTATGAAAATTACGCATACCAAATTTCAATAAAATACACATACTAAATAACCAAACCACAAAAAAAAAAACAAAAAAAAAACAATTTTATTTTGCCCTCAAATGAATCTATCAAGTTTCCTTAAATTAGATAAAGGGCTTCTAAATTCTTTTCTCATGGTACATTACATATAATTTTGTGAATCTTCACACAATAACCAATATTTTCTTGTTTTCAAAGAAATGATAATTTACAATATATTCTTATATAAACACAGCTAAGAAAATGTATTTTCATTATGCACAAATAAAACAGGACTTTTTTTAAGAAAGTCTTTAAATGTCACTGACCATCATAAAAAGATTATTTATACATATTCAGCAAAATCTAACAGATGTCAAAACTGGGTGATAAATAACATTAGCATGCCGTATAAAGCCATCTATAATTCATTTTAATAATATTCCTGCAACTGTAGACAAAATCAATGATTCATGAAAATGAAATCACTAAAAATATTTAAACCAAGCATATTCTTGAAAAGAAAATATTCTTTAAATTCAAAGACAGAAATAATCTAGTATATGACTGTGTAATAAATATTGCTATACTACACTGTTTTAATATTGCTCTTTTTCCTGTATTTTTAAAAGTATCATTCTACACAGAGAAATAAACACTATCAATATTGTAGTTAATTCATCTATTTACAGTCTTATCTTTAATAACATATATCTCTGAACATTCGTGGGTTCATTAAATAAAATGTCAAGATGTATTGAGATAAAGAGGGAGAGAAAGAGCAAGAGGAAAAAAAAATTCTTACACTATGGAGTCATTCCCGAATAGGCAAGTTACTTTTAGTATACACCCACATGAACTCATTCATTTTACGGATGAAAATTGGCAGTTATGCAAAATGCAAGCAGAAGTGAATATGAAAATGCAATATACAGTGTTTTTTGGTTTCATCTTAAATATACATAAGAAAAACTATTACAAAAGAAATTAAATTCTACTTATTAAAACTACTACTCATCAAAAACATCGCAGCTTATTTTTGCAGCAAACATTTGCTTAAATAAAAAAAAACAATAAATAAGTACAGTTTTCCAACAGCTATGAATTTTGTGCTTAAAATCACAATCATTTTTTTTAAATTAAAATATTCAAAGCATTCAGATATATAAAATATAACTTATAATCTAAGGATATTAACATATATCAAATGTTTTGGAAACAAGCCCTTCAAACAAATACTTTAAAAATAAGAAAGATGTAAATCAAACTAGCTATTCAGAATAACTTTTAAGTCTTCATGGCAACTAATTTATTTACAAAGAGTAAAAAACATGAGCACCTGTTCTGTTTATGTATTGTACTTAAGAAATTATGTCATCAGAAATAAATAACATTAAACAAAGTTGCAAGTAAGGACAGCAACACATGACAACTGCTCAAATAAACCAAGTATGAAGCTTAACACTTGATGAAAATTAATATACAGAATATTCCAAATAGGGAATTAATTTCATACAATTCAAAGCTAAATCTATTGTCCATCCATTGACATACATAGATACATATATACATTACTTACACAGAATAGAAAAACAGACATTCCTCACAAAAATGCCAATTAAATAGTTATTTCTGTGCAGGTCACAATATATTTGTCTGTCAAAATATCTCATTATAATATGAACATTTCATTATGGAAATAAATATACCAACAAGCAGAAAATGCATCTATATATAAAACACTAGAGAGCTGCAAATACTAGAAATCAGTACTTAAAGAATGTAACTGCTGTGTTACTAGAGCTTGGAGGTTGACCGCCTTCTTGCTAGTAACATTCCTTAGAGGAAAATCCCAATCAAAAGAGCAATAAAAAGCTAAACCTGATAACATAAATATACATTTAGTCTTAAAGTACAGGCGTCAATTTTGCTCTTAGAAAATTCTCATTTATTTATATAAGTTAAAGACTTTTTGAAGATACAAAAATAAGCAGCCAAACATTATTATAACAACACAAAACATTTGTACACTAAATTATATACGAATATATAAATGCATGCATGCATGCATGCATGCACACATACATGCATATATATAGATATATATATATAAATATATAGAATAATTCACAATACTAAGTGAATTCAATATCAGCAAGCTGAAGTTCTCCTCCACCTTTGTAAGCTATTGTAATGCAATAATGTTGCAAGAGTTGCTGAAGAAGCTCTTTTTCATCCAAAAATTCCAGCCTTTCTATCCTGAAGTAGACAAAAGAAAGCTTATTTTTATCATAATTAAAGCAAGATAAACAAAAATTATATATGGCAGTATTTCATTATTTAAAACTTTAATCAAACTTATTTTACAGAAATGCCAAATCTACTGAAGGTCTCAATACTGTCAGGACTTTATATTATTTCTGAACCTATAGTTCATGTAGCTCCTTTTATAATCTTCAATATAAAGAGATAAGCAAAGCTTTATTTTTACAGAGCACTCTTGAATCAACACATGCTCTTTTACTGCTAATCTTTTTATCATCATAACACTAATTACAGATATTATTATTATTATTCAGGCCTCCATGGAGTCAAAAGACTCATCATAGGAGGTCCTTCCTAAGAACATAAAGTCTATCATACCACTCCTTAAACTCATTGACCGTTCTCGCCATCACCACTCCATCAGGCAATACATTCCACAGCTCAACCAGCCTACACGCAAAGAAACCACTCCTCACCATCTTGCTCACAGTTCCCTTTCGTAACTTCCAGGGATGGCTTCGTCATCACTCCTTCCTGCTGTTCAACCAAGCAAAAGAACTCCCCAGTGTCGACCCTGTAACCACCTCTCAACAGTTTAAAAGTCTCAATCATATCATCACTCCTTCTATCCACCAAACTCTGCAGTCCACATTCCCTCAGCCGATCCTCATAACTATCCTTGTACAGTCCTGAAACCATCTTTGTCATCTGTCTTTGTATCCTTTCCACAGTTAATTTAACCCCTTCAAATCCTGGGGACCAAATCTGAGAACAATAGTCTGAGTGTGGTCTGATCAGAGACTTATACAACGGAATGATCACCCTCTTATCTCTGCAGGTCAGTGTCCTTCTCTTAATTGCAGCAATCCTCTGTGTTACCTTCACCACCTTTGCAATATGTCCCCTAAACTTCAGGTTTCTATCAATCATCAACCCCAGATCTCTTGTCTCCCCTACTTCCTCCAGTATAACTCCTCCCATAGAGTATGCAGCATCCCATCGATGTTTCCCAAACCTCAAGACCTTACATTTTGCTGCATTAAACTGAAATCTCCATTCATTTGCCCATCTATCTAGCTTATTCAAATCCTCTTGCAGGGCTACCACATCTGCACTATTACTAATAATCCTTCCCAGCTTCGCATCATCCACAAACAACTGAATATCCCCTTGCAATGTCATTGATATAAAGGTTAAACAATATAGGTCCTAGTACTGAGCCCTGTGGGACCCCACTTGTAACTCTCCATCTTCTTGAAACTGCTCCACCATACACAACTCTCTGATACCTATCAGACAGCCAATCCTGAATCCAGTTGACCAATCTGATATCCAGACCCATGTGCTGCAACTTAAATATCAGCTTATCATATGGCACCCTGTCAAATGCCTTTGCTAAGTCTAAGAAAATTGCAGTATATGCCTTTCCCTCATCTAATGTTCTTGTAACTTTATTATAAAAGGCTAGCATATTGCTAAAACAAGAGCTCCCTTTCACAAATCCATGTTGACACTCACAGATAACATTACCCTCATCTACCCAATGCTTTCTCCAAGATCTTAACAACTACTGATGACACACAGACTGGCCTATAATTAGACACTTCCAGTCTGTTACCACCCTTATGCAATGGCACTATCTTACCTTCCTTCCATCCCCAGGGCACCTTTGCTGAAGCTACTTTCATTGAAAAGCCAGGTTAAAGGCACTGTCAGTTCCCTAGCACATTCTCTCAAAACTCGTGGTGAAATACCATCCAGTCCCAAAGCTTTACTGACATCTAGAGTACTCAGTATCTGAAACACACTCTCCTCCTGTACCTCTAAACCTCGAACCAGCCCTATCCCTCTAGCATTAAAACTGACTTCTCTAGGATGATATACTCCAATAAAGTGTTCATTGAACAATTCCACTATGTCCTCTGCATCAGTCACTCTATTCCCATTTTTATCCCACAATATCATTCTTCCACAGTCATTTTTCCTCCTACTGGCCAAATAGCTAAAAAATTCGCTAGAATTTTCTTTGGATCTTAGTGCCAATCTCCTCTCATATTCCAGTTTCGCTTTCCTTACCACACACCAGTCACTCTTCTGGCCTGTGTCTTATATTCTGCATGCATCCTCTCTTCACCTGTCTCCTTATATCTCTTCCATAGCCTCTTTTTCACATGCAATTCCTGTTTAATATTGATTGTCATCCACTTTACTCCAAATTGTGTCCTCTTCTTCACTCGTGGTATACAACTTACCATTGCTGCTAACAAATATTCTTTCACAATTTCCCACACACTAATGATATCCCGGCCTTCTAATTCCTCCCTCCATGAAACTTCCCCAAGTTGACGTCTAAGACTATTATAATCACCTGCATTATAATTCCACATAAGTTCCCGTCTCTTTGATACTCCTGCATGTCTATTCATTTTCCAAGTCAAAACCATATGGTCACTCTCTCCAACTGGTGGGAGAGATGTCATCTCAGTTATTATCAACTCTTCTGATGCTATAACCAAATCCAAAACTCTTGAACCTCTTGTTCCCTCTGTTACATGTTGCCTAAGACATTTGTCCCTCAAGAATTCTAGAAATTCCATTCCACTATTGCTACATGCATCTTCCTCTCTCCAATTTATACTACTGTGGTTAAAATCTTCCATAACAATCATTCTTCTTGCACTTCCCAAACTTAGCTGTCTAAACATCTCCTGTTCCCAATCCTCCATGCTCCTGGGTCTGTAGCAACACCCCACTAAATATCCTGTCTTGCCTACCTCTACCTCACACCATATGCTCTCAAAATCATTTGTCTCACTTCCTTTCAAAGCCTCCACTCTTAGAGGACATGGTCATCACTTATCATAAGCAGTACCCCACACCACACTTTCCCCTCCTATCCTGACGAAAAATGCTATACCCATTTTTCTATTCGACTTCTATTCCTGTTACTATATCCCCTTCTGTCAACCACGTCTCAGTGATCCCAATAATTTTTGGCCAGGCTGATGCTATCTGCGCTACCAATTCCTCTCCCTTATTCCGGATGCTCCTAGTCTGTTCCGATCTCATTACCCATTTAATATCTTTTGAGATTTACTCGGCCTTCTCTTCCCAGGTTTATATTTTATTATTTTTTAGGATATTGGATGTTGGTCAGATGACATGTTCTATCAAATTTTGTTTGTAATTGTTTAATTTTTCTTCTATTGATTTTAATTTTAGTTCTTTTAAAATATCTTTGTTTCTTTTTTGGTCTAATAATGTTATTTTGCAGTCTTTTATCATTTGCATTCATGAATCTCATTTCACTCGTATTTATTTATTATTAATAATAACATCTCACCTCCATTGAGTCAGAGACTCATCACGGGAGGTACACACTATCGCACATAATGCTCATCCAACCTTATTTTGTTTGTTTATTGCCCAAATTTTGCTGTCATATAATGTGGGCACTGCTAAAGCATTGTATATTTTCAAGTGTCTCTCTCTGTACAATATTTGGATTGAGTGTTCTGTTTATCACACCTATAATCTGTAAAAATTTTGAGGTTTTTAATTTTATTTCCTTTTCTCCTTCATATGATATTTCACATCCAAGATAACTGAAAGTATTTATCTGTTCCATTATTTTATTATTAATAACTATTTTACTTCTAACTGGAGTTTGTTCACAAAATGGCATGGCACTGATTTAGTTTTATCTATGGATATTTTCATTCCAAACTGTTCTACTATAATGCTTAAATTCTATATTGATCTTTGTAAATTGTCTTCCTTATCTGATATTATTACCTGATCATCTGCAAATAATAGCATATTTATTTTGTTATTCTGGGAAAAATTCTATATCTGGATTGCTTAAGGTGTTCCACTGTATTAATATTTCATTAACCCCCCCAACCGGCACGACATCTATAGACATTCAGCTAAATCTGGATACGAAGCTCTAACACCCATGGAATAACATGGATAAGAAGTGCAATTTGGTCTCATTATTTCATCCACATCAGCCGGTAGGGAGGTTAATATAAATATTGAACAGTGTTGCAGACAGGGCATCCCTGTCTCACTCCTTGGTTTATAGATTATTCTTGTAACGTTTTTTCATTTATTTTTATTTCATTATCTTTGTATACATTTAATATTGCATGTAGTAAAATATTAGGTATATTTATTCTTTGTAATATATCAAACATCTATCTTTTTAGCTTTGTCAAATGCTTTTTCATAACGTATAAACAAAAGATGAGTTTCTAAATTAAATTTTCTTCTTTTTTATATAAGTAGTTTTACACACAAAACTACATCCATGGTAAAGCATCCTTTTCTAAACCCATTTTGACATTCTAATAAAATTTTTTCACTACATATTTTCAATTTTTCATTAAGTATTCTAGTGTATATTTTATAACATGCATTCAATAAACTAATACCTCTGTAATTAGCAGGTTTTGTTGTATCCCCCTTTTTAAATATAGATATTACTATACTTACTCAGGAAAAAGATGGCTAGGTATGTATTAGGTTATAATCCAGTGAGTGACAGAATAATTTCTCTCAGAGTGAATGGACATCCAATGAATATGACTATCATTCAGGTTTATGCACCCACTACAGAGGCATCAGAAGAAGACATTGAAGAATTTTATGGCAAGTTACAAGAAGTGATAGATGCAACACCAAAGTGAGATTTATAGCTATTTATTGGAATGCAAAAGTGGGAGAGACTGAGGAACAAGGAATAACAGGTCGTTTTGGTTTGGTATTCGTAACACTGTAGGGAAGTGACTAGTTGAGTTTTCTGCAGAGAATTCTTTGTTTGTTGCTAACACTTGCTTTAAACAGCACAAAAGAAGATTGTACACATAGATATCACCTGATGGACAATACAGAAATCAAATTGACTAAATACTTGGACAAAGAAGAGGGAGAAGTGCAATTCAGTCTGTGAAGACTTTTCCAGGTGCAGAACTGTGGAACAGACCATGAGTTATTAGTGGCTATGATACATGTGAAATTACGGAAACTGAAAGCAACACAAATGTCAATCAGATATGATCTTGGAAACATACCAACTGAATACAATATTAGTATACAGAACAGATTCAACACACTCAATTTGTGTGAAAGAGAACTAGATGAATTGTGAGAAGAGATTAAAGATATAATTAAAACAGAAGCAAAAAAGAATATTCCAACAGTTTGTAAGAAGAAAAAGAAGTTTAAATGACTGTCAGAAGATGCCTTCAAAACTGCTCAGGAAAGGAGGAAAATGAAGGCCATAGCAAATTTGCAGGAAGTACAGCATTTGAATGCAGAGTTTCAACAACAAGCCAGAAGAGACAAGGAAAAATACTTTAACCAGGAATGCCAACAAATAGAAGACCAAAACAAGAAAGGAAAAACAAGAGATCTTTTCAAAAAGTTCAGTGACAAGGTGACAATATTGAAAAGTAAACACAAAGGATATCATACAGAAATGCAGACATCAAAGAAAGATGGAAGGAGTATACAGAAGCCCTTTAGAGAAAGGACTCCAAAATTATTGAAAAATTTGAATAGCAGGATTATACACAAGAGCCAGTACCACTGGAGAGTGAAGTGAGGTGGGCACTGCGACAGCTATCCAGTAAGAAAGCACCAGGAGGAGATGGAATACCTATTGAGTTGTACAAAGCCCTGGGAGAAAAGGCAGTTAAAATTTTAACAGCTCTATGTCAGTGAATTTGGATGACAACTACATGGAAACTGATTTTTTGACTTTGAAATTTTGAAAATTTTGAATTTGAAACTGACAACTACAAAAAAAAATGGAAATTGATTTTTTCCATTCCACTAGGGAATGGAAAAAATCGGTTTATATACCTTTATTAAAGAAAGGTGATGCAAGAGAGTGCAAAAATTACAGAACTATAAGCACTGATTTCTCATGCAAGTAAAGTCTTACTTAAGATCATTCAGAAAAGACTGGAACCATTCATGAAGAGAGAAATGCCAGATGAATAGGCAGGTTTTCAAAAAGGCAGAGGAACAAGAGATCAAATCGCTAATGTCAGATGGATAATAGAAAGAGCACAGGAATATCAAAATAATGTCTACCTTTGTTTCCTTGACTATAGCAAGGCTTTTGATTCTGTAGATCATGTGAAACTGTGGAATGTGTTAAGAACAATAGGAGTACCAGAGCATTTCATTATCCTTCTGAGGAATCTTTATTATGAACAAGAAGCTACTGTCCGAACAGATCTTGGAGAAACTGAGTATTTCAATATAAGTAAAGTGGTGCGACAAGGATGTATTTTATCTTTGTACCTGTTTAACTTGTACAGCAAATACATTTTAAGAATGGCAGGGCTGGTGGAGTCTTCAGCTGGAATTAAAATTGGTGGAAGAAATATTAATAATTTGAGGTATGCAGACAATACCACCTTGCTAGCAGAATGCAAAGAAGATTTTGAGTAACTTATTATGAAAGTTAAAGAAGAAAGTGCTAAAAATGGTCTTAAACATAACCTCAAAAAGATAAAAGTTATGGCAACATGTGAACTTAATAATTTTGAAGTAGATAGGGAGAAAATGGAAGCAGTTAACAATTTTATGCTCCTAGGATCCCGAATTGATAAAAATTGTTATTGTACTGAAGAAGTTAGAAGATTATTACTCGGAAAGAAAGCAATGACAAATTTAAGCAAGATCTTTAAAGATAAAGATATTAGCCTCACAACAAAAATCAGAATCGTGAAAGCAATGGTATTTCCTGTGGTACTGTATGGATGTGAAAGTTGGACCCTGAGAATGAGTGAAAGAAAGATAGATGCATTTGAATTATGGGTTTGGAGACACTAAGAATACCATGGACTGCAAAGCAAACCAATAAATCAGTGATAGAGACAGAATAAAGCCAGACTGCTCCCTCGAAGCTATGATTATAAAGCAAAAATTGTCATCCTTCGGATATATTATGTGAGCAAATGACAGTCTGGAGAAGATGATGACACTTGCTAAAATTGATTGAAGCAGGAGAAGAGGAAGACCAAGAATCAGATGGGTGGATGGAGTTAAAGAAGCAACTGGAATGTGCTTGGAAATTCTGAAAGATATGGCCAGGGACAGATCTGTTCATAGAATCACCAGGAGTCGAAAATGACTTGATGGAGCATAACAACAATACTACATTACTATACATAACAACAACATTACTATACTTGTATTCCATTCTATTGGTATTTGTCCATTTATATATATATATATGGGGTGTGAAAATTTAATTCCTGGAATGGTCACATGTCGCCCATGTGGTGATTTGGTTGGAGCCACATGAGTAATTGTCTTTCTACATGTTTTAATTAATGCGTGAGTAAACCTGAAGCCGATAGAACCATTTGTTAATTAGCTATTGCAAAAAAAAAAAAAAAGAGATCTGTGAGTAAACTTTGGCGTAAAAATATGTGATTGAAATTTGGAGCAGATTGTTAACATCAAATTTTGTGTGAAAATCGACAAAACTGCTACTGAAATGTTGGAGCTGTTGAAAGTGGCATATGGTGTGGATGCTCTGA
This sequence comes from Typopeltis vanoorti, assembly GCF_054136105.1. NCBI lineage: Eukaryota > Metazoa > Arthropoda > Arachnida > Uropygi > Thelyphonidae > Typopeltis > Typopeltis vanoorti. The sequence goes on along the minus strand of NC_143572.1, from coordinate 87,720,308 downwards.
AAAAGTCAAGTGTCTTTGAGTGGCATAATAGATTCAAAGGCGGGTGAGAAGATGTGAATGACAACCCCAGAAGTGGGCAACCAAAATCAAAAACGATGGAAGCAAATGTGAACAGAGTGTGAGATTTGGTATGGTCTGACAGATGATTAAGTGTGTGATTAATGGCTGATGAATTGCGAATGAGTCGAGAAACCAGTCAGGGTAATTTTAACTGAAGAATTGAGTATGAGAAAGATTTCTGCAAAGTTTGTGCCTCAGATCTTGACGGATGAACAGAAGCAGCAGCATCAAGTTGCAACTGATCTTTCTGCAAATAAGCACATTTTCTAATTACAGGTGAAGAAACCTGGTGCTTCCAGTATGATAATGAAACAAAACGCCAGAGCATGCAGTACCCCCCCCCCCCCCAAGTTCACCACATCTGAAAAAAGTACGCATGTCACGTTCGCAGTTAAAGACCATGCTGGTGTGTTTCTCTGTTCACAAGGGAATAGTCCACTATGAACAGGGACAAACAGTCAACCAACAATGCTATTTAGAGGTGCTGAAAAGATTATGAGATTCTGTTTGGAGAAACAGATGTGAATTGTGGCCTGACAAGTGGATCATCCATTACGACAATGCACCAAACCATAGTGTGTGCATCACAAGAGAGTTTCTAACCAAAAAATCAATTACAAATTAAGTCAAATTAAGATTTCTGGCTGTTTACAAAATTAAAGACTGCGCTAAAAGGATGAAGATTTTCTGACATTGCTGATATCCAGCATAATGTGATAAAGGAACTCAAGAGTATTCCAGAAAAAGAGTTCCAGGAATGTTTCCAAAAATGGGAACACTACCTAAACCAGTGAATAAATGCACAAGGGGACTACTTTGAAGGCAACAGTAGCCACTAATGTATAATTCTGAACACAGGTTTTGTACAGGTGCATTCCAGGAATTAAATTGTCACACCTCATATTGTATTTTAAAATGTTAATAATCTCTGAAGAATCCCTCCCCCCCCCCAGCAAATTTATACAGTTCAGAGTTTATCCCATCTTCTCCTGTTGATTTACCATTTTTTATTTTACCTAGGTTGTCCTTTAAAGACTTGTAAAGTAATCCAAAAATTCTTTTAAATCTATTTTGCAATTTATATTCACAATTTCTTTTATATATGCAGCATTACATATTTCTTTTATATCTTTTATATATTTCTTTTATATATATGTGACAAACAGTGTTTTTGTGCTCTGAAGATGCTGGTTATAATACCAGCGAAATATCAGCATCAAGTTAATAAATCAATTATTTACTTAGTTTCTCTGTTCTATTATACCGTTAAAATAATAAACAACATGTTCGACGAACACATAAGTCTGTCCACACGTTTAAGGATTCTTCACGGAGACGATATCGTACGCAAGACACGACGATATGGTAAGTGGAAGTTGAAATTGGCGCGGCAACTAAACAGGTTAGCCTTCTTAAAGAGGTGCCGAGACACCAAATTAATACCGAACTGTTTTAAAATCAAAAACAAGTTCCACTCGGCCAAAGCCCAACGCATCTATAAACGAGCGAGTGTAGCGCTTTTATGCGAACAAATTAACACCACTCGCCGGGAATTAGCACAAGCAAATACAACCATCAGCGCATTACGAGAATCACTGCATAATATTCTAAATACTGAACTTTGGCAGATCTTAGAGAACATCACCGACGCAACGGCAAAAAAAGAATTCGACAGAGTTAAAAACCGGCACCAAAAGAAGTTCGAAAATCTACAACAACGGAACACCATACAACGACCGCAATTACAACAAGACCTCGTCGTTGTGAATCTATCGTCACTCACCTTAAGCAAAGAAGCCACAACTGCTTTAAGTCGAGGGCACAACTTTGCCATAACTCCCAAGCAAGTTCCAAAAGCCGAAATAATGGCGTCCATCTAACGAGGAATTTACGACCTGCCTCCAACAATAGCTAACAACATACGTTTAGATGTGGCCAACATCCTAATCAAGTCCAAGCCTCCAAAAAGTAATATCCCACATAAGGAATTCATTGCTATAAAAGAGCTACACAACAACAGCCAGATTACCATAACAAAAGCAGACAAAGGAAATGCAACCGTGGTGATGGACACAACTGAATATGAAAACAAAATGCACACACTATTACAAGATCAGTCAACATACAAAATTATAGATCGCAATCCCACCAACACACAAAAGAATAAGGCACGAAAATTATTAAAAAAAGTCACTTCCTGGCCCAAAGACACAGTTAACAAACTCAAACCCTTCCATGTTAGAACACTGAGGATCTATGGATCACCAAAAATTCACAAACCAGGCACACCCCTACGCCCAATTGTGGACAGTATAAATAGTCCCACATACAAACTGGCTAGACATTTAGCAAAGCTACTAGCCACTCTCACTAACAATTCTCCCTCCTTTATCAAAAATTCAGCACACCTAAAAAGCATCTTACAACACCTCACCCTAAAAAGCTCAGACTTAATAGTAAGCTTTGACATCACTTCACTATTCACAAATGTACCACTAATAGAAACCCTCAATCTACTGAAGTCACACTTCCCCCCTGATATATTTGAACTATTCAAATTCACAATACATGCAGGATATTTCACATGGAAAGGGAAAATATACAAACAAATTGATGGGACAGCCATGGGCTCCCCCCTTTCTCCCCCCCCTAGCCAACTTTTACATAGAACACCTGGAAAAACAAGCAATCAATACAGCCACTCTCAAACCAACACTTTGGCTACGCTATGTTGATGATGTGCTTGCCATTTGGCCACATGGCCCTGAGACATTGAAAACATTCTTAGCACATTTAAATAGCCAACACCCAAAAATCCACTTTACTATGGAACCGGAAGCCAACAACTGTCTGCCCTTCCTGGATACACTCATCACACGTCTCCCAGATGGTTCCTTATCATTTTCAGTTTTCAGAAAACCCACACATACAGGCAGATACTTACACAAACAATCACACCATCATCCTTCTCAACAATATGGCATATTAAAAACGCTAACCCATAGAGCGAGAGCAATCTGTTCAAATGACAAGGCTCTTACTGCTGAACTGACTCACTTACGCCACACCTTCTTGGCCAACGGCTACAATCCACAAAAAATAAACAAAATACTAAACACTCCTAAGAAACCCCTCCCACCATCCACCACAGAGAACTACAACAAAACAGTCACCATCCCTTACATTAAAGGCACATCCGAAAAGATCTCAAGAATTCTCATTAAACATAAACTATGCACTACATTCAGACCATGTAGCAAATTAGCCACCCTCATCCGCTCACCCAAGGACAGCATTCCTCCTTTATCACATCCAGGAGTCTACCAAGTACCCTGCTCATGCAATCAAGCCTACTACGGTCAAACAGGAAGAACTGTGAATATCCGCATCAGCGAACATAAACGATACGTCCGGAAATATCATTATGGGAAGTCGGGCCTAGCAGACCATGCTCTGGATACCCCTGCACACAGGATCAACTGGAAAAACACAAAAGTACTACACAGAAACCCATATAAATCAGAGAGATTGTTCTTAGAGGCGACAGAAGCCCTAAAACACACTCCAAATCTCAACAAATATGGCTGTATTAACTTGCCGAAGATCTGGGAGACAGTCATATTAAGGAAAAACTAGCACTTTTCTGGGACTCTAGCAATATATGATAGCGTTTTTTTTTTTTTTTTTTTTCCAGATAGAGGGCGCCAAAATCAGGACTCTAGTCTTTGTGTTGCTGCTACAATTTTGTTAATGTACACCATGTTGTTTTAGTCTCGCGTATTGTGACAAACATTGTTTTTGTGCTCTGAAGATGCTGGTTATAATACCAGCGAAATATCAGCATCAAGTTAATAAATCAATTATTTACTTAGTTTCTGTGTTCTATTATACCGTTAAAATAATAAACAATATATATGCATTCATGTGTTTTAATATTTTATACACATTGAGTCTTATTTTGTATATGTCATTTTCTAGATATGATACAATTTTTCCCAGTTTTGTCTGTCTCTTTCTGGTTTCTCTTTTGGCTATTGCTTATCTTTTTTTATATTCAATTTCATCTTCTTGTTTTTTGGTACTTAACAATCTTTTAAAGGTCAGCTTTTTATTTTCAATTATTATTTTTATTTCATTGTCCCATATATGTCATTTTTTATTTTTATGATATTTTTTCTGTGTTCCTAGACTTGCATATGCTGCTAATGTAATAATTTGGCAACTCGTTTTGACGAGTTGCCAAAGGATGTACCACCTTACCTCAGTCCTGAAGATATTTTCAGGTGCAAACTTTGTTTGCTTACACTTGGATAAAGGATTAAACTAAATTTATTATAGTCTAACCAAGTGCAAAATAAACTTCCAACATCTTTCTCTAAATCCAGAATAATTTAATAATAAGGTGGTACACCAGTTGGCAACTTATATAGGTAAATATGACCTCTCCATTGTTTCTGCCTTAGTATCACCACTCTGGGTCTGCCTCCCACTGACGAGACCTCAATAAAGGTCGAAAATGGTCTGGGTAGTGGCCCTTCCCTTAATGGATGGCAGTATACATGTCCACAAGGAGATGTGCTTTGCATTATGGGAGATACTGAGAAAAGGAGTGATGAGAACTTGGTCCACCTTTGCTACGAGTTGCACCACCTTACCTCAGTCCTGAAGATATTTTCAGGCGCAAACTTTGTTTACTTACACCTGGATAAAGGATTAAACTAAATTTACTTTGTAATTAAATTTTGTTTCTCTAGTTTGTTTATTTTTATTTTTTTAACCAATTTAGCAGAAATCTTAATCTTAATTTTAAGAAAGCCTATAAAGAAATTAACAAACTGACTTTCAAATTTAATAAGAACAGCAAAAACAATGCCATCAAAGATGAAAATGAAAAATTATTAATAGAATCTGAGGATATATTAATGGAATGGAAGAATTATCTTGAAAATCTCTATAATGGGGATGAACTCGATGTTGATATCAGCATAGAAAATCAAATCGAAGATAATCTAGGATCCCCAATAATGCGAGAAGAATTTGATAAAGTACTGTCCGAAATGAGTAAGGGAAAAAGTCCAGGTATAGACAATATTCCTATAGAACTGCTACAAAATCTAGGTGAATGAGACAAAAACCTTACTCTATCAATTAATAGCCTAAATCTATGATAGAGGAGAAATACCAAAGGAGTTTATGAAATCAACCATAATACCAATACCAAAAAAAAAAAAAAGAATAATGCAAACAAATGCAGCCAATTTAGAACAATAGCTTTAATCCCAAATGTTAGCAAAATTCTGCTAAAAATTATTCAAAATAGAATTTATTCAAAAATAGATTGTCTACTGGATGAAGACCAATTTGGATTCAGAAAATAAAGGAACAAGAGAGGCAATACTCTGTTTAAGAACAATAACAGAGAGAAGATAAGACCTTAGTCAAAATACTTACATTTGCTTCCTTGATTTAGAGAAAGCGTTTGATAAAGTAAACCAGCAAATATTCCTTAATTGTCTAACTAATATCGGCATAGATTTGAGGGATAGGAAAATAATTATCAAATTTACAAAACTCAAAATGGACAAATTAAAATCAATGATAAGGAGAAAATAATAAATATAAGGTGTGAAGTAAGACAAGGATGTATACTTTCACCACTTTTATTTAATTTATATATTGAAAAGGCCATTCAGGAAACTGAAGATAAAATAAATAATGGCATAAAGATAAATGGTGAGCAAGTCATGTATATGGGATTTGCTGATGACATAGCCCTTGTAGCAGAAAACAGAAGAATGTTAAAAACAATGCTAGAATTACTAAATAATAACCTTGAAAAATATAAAATGAAAATCAACACAGATAAGACTAAAATCATTGTTACAGGCAAATTCCCGATCAATATGGAGCATATAGACATCAGCAGGAAACAAATAAAACAAGTGAAAAGCTTTAAATATTTAGGAAGCCTAATAACAGAAGATGGCAGAACAAGAGAAGACATAAGATCAAGAATAAACAAGGCAAAAGTCCAATTTTCTAAGATGAAATGCATTTTAACAGGAAATCTCAACCGATAATTGTAAAAAAAATTAGTAAAGACATTGATATGGAGCATTGCACTGTATAGATGTGAAACCTGGATTCTAGGCATAGAAGATGTAAGAAGATTGGAGGCTTTTGAAATGTGGTGCTGAAGCCGCATGAACAAAATAAAATGGACAGAAAAAAAAAAATCAAACGAACAAGTCCTAAGAGAGATAAACAAAACAAGAACTAATTAAATCGATCAAAATTAGAAGGGATAGATGGTTTGGACATATACTTGACATGATGGACTTGTGAAAAGAAGAACTGAAGGCAAAATAGAGGGGAAAAGAAGATGAGGCAGACCAAGGAAAAGCTTTCTTGACCAAGTCAAAGACAGCACGGGTTTGAGGAGTTACCAGGAGGTTAAGAAGAAAGCCAACGACAGAGCGGAATGGAGGAAATTGCTGCTGAGCTACTAGTCCCAAGACTGATGCAACTGATGAAATAGTGATCTGTGTCTATTTCTAATCCTCCTCTAGCATCTAGAAAGAGGTTTGCTGCTTTTTCATTTGCTATTTTATACACCTCTTGCACACCATGTATATTTTTATGTTTGTAGTTGCTTTCCATTTTGTTTACTGTTGGTTCTCCAAATTTTCATATCATATTATTATTAATTTTTTTCATTTCTATTCTGCCGTTAAGATCTCCAGCTATAATTACTGTATTTTTCCATGTATAAGATGAACCACACTTTTTTGAACTCAAAATTAAGAAATCAACAAGAAATCAATACAACACACTCAGTGGGAGGGGGTCCAAACTGTCTCTCTGAAGCTTTATTTCCATGTTCTTTTGCATAATTGATGACTTTTAACTTAAATTTTGAAGAAAATGACAATCATTTTTCATTTTTGGACATTTTTATGGGCTAGTACTCAAAATATTGTTAATGCATTAACTTACCCTGCCAACAAGTTGAGACATATGAATGCTTTCAGAGTTCTGATTGGTTTATTCAGAATTGGCCATTAATGACGATTGGTGGAAGCCTGTTCGCAGAGACAAGGTACCAGCAGTTTCACCACGGCAACCGCGGGTCTCTCCCTCCATGTATAAGACGACCCCCAATTTTTGGTTGAAAATTTTAGAAAAAAGTATCATCTTATACATGGAAAAATATGGTACATTGTTTTATTTAATTTTTCATTTATTCCTTGCAAATGTTTGCAAAAATCATTTTCTTCTTCTTTTCCTTCTTTGGGGGGCATACATTCCAACAACTGTTAAATTTGCTTTATTTAATTTTAATTGCACTTCTATTATTCTTTCAGTCCAGCATTTTAAATAAATTATTTTTTCTTTAATCGATTCCAAATCAATACACCACTAATTATATGATATGATAATTAGCAGTTTCTTTTATTCAGTAAGTTTCTCTTTTGTTTCCATAAGAACTGCAATTTCTATATTTTCTTCATTTAAAATTTTATCTAATTCTTCTTCTTCATGTTTTATGCTTCTAATGTTCCATGTAGCATATTTGACCATGTTTTTCTTTTTCCAAAGTTTCTTAATCTTTTCCAACTTGTGGTCTTTTCCCATGTTTTCTGTCATGTTTGGATTTCATTGAGACTTGAAAGTAATAATATGTGCTTCCCTATGTCAAGTTATTAGCATGACAATAGCTATCCTAGTGAGACTGCCACTTTAAGGCAACTAGGCTTGCCTTTTTTTTTTTTTACTCTAGTAATTTTTTAGTAATCTAAACGAAGTACTCAAAAATATTAATGAAATTATCACACATCAGTTTTACTGCCTATATGGCAATTAAATCTTTAGAAATTGAAGTCAAAATTGTGAATGAATATGATATTAATCATAAGCAAAATAGGGAGATAAAAATTTATTGTAATTTAAAAAAATGTAAAACCTGAAATATAAGTAAGAAAATCTAAGTGTAAAAATATAATGTTAAAAAAAAAAAAAAAAAAAAAAAAAAATCAGTAATGTATTGATGTAATAGGAACATAAAACCTGAAAAAATTAAAAGTGAAGGCGTGTTGAATTCAAAATATGTTAAAAGTCTAAAATCTAAAAACAGTTAGATATGAAAAATGTAAAATGCCTCAGGACTAGGAATATAAAATCTGATAAAAATGTAATAAAAATATGATACAAAAAAGTAAAATAAAGTATAGCTATCAGCAGATTGTGATGAAAAAAGCAGTATGGAAAGAGTAAAAAGTTTTCTTGTTCCCAAACCAAAACCCATGCAATAATTGTGAATGTAATGTTCTCTTCCCATGGACAATGGAACAAGTAACAGGAACAAGAATTTTATAAATACTGACTAACAAATTAAATTTGTCATGCTAAGAGATGATAGTTTGGGAAAAGGAAAATGGATTTCTTGAATTCTTAAGAGATAACTATCTCAGGCAGCACATAAAGGAGGGCACGCAAGGATCGGGAGTTCCAGATCTGATCATTTCATCAGAGGATGTAATTGTGAAAGGGGGTTCCACACTTTCCTCCAGTTGGTGAAAGTGATCATGAAGTAATCACATGTGTTGTGACTAGTCATATGCAGAGGAAAGGATATTTGAGAATTATAAGGCTGTGATTATGACAAGCTTAGGAAACAACTTGCAGCTATAGCATGGAATGAGATGTTGAACAGTAAGGAAATAAATGCTGCTTGGGAACTGATGAAGAAATACACAACAGCATCAACGTGTGAATATTCTGAAGGGCAAAATGTCTCTTCTTCTCATCGTGATTATGACAACCTTAGGAGACAGCGTCGAACTATAACACAGAATGAGAAGTTGAGTGGCAAGGAAATAAATGCGTGGGAACTGACAAAGAAATATATAAAAGCATTAATGTGTGAATGTATTCCGAAGGCCAAAAGGCTGAATAAGGTAGGTGTAAAATGGATGAACGTGCAGCTTAAGCATTAATCTGGAAAAAGAAAGTACTTTGGAGGAAGTACAAGATGAATAATGGTAATAATCAGTCACATGAAGAGTATAAAGAACAAGCCAGGAGATTGAATCAGTTAGTAAGGAAAACAAAAGTAGAGCAAGAGGAAATTGACAAATCAGGAAAGAAAAACCCTAGAGAGTTTTTTTCGAAATGTGGCAAGTAGGAGGAAGAATGATCATGGTAAGATGAAGTTAATGGATGAAAGTGGTAGAATAGTAACTGCTACAGAAGACATTGTTGAGGTATTCAGAGATAAATTTACAAGGATGTTTCATCCTGATCATGGTAGAATCACAAGGAAATTAAGTGTAGAGGACATAGGAGAGAATGGCTTAATTGTGAGTGAGCAGGAGATATTTCAGGTAATAAATAAACTTTATGCCAATAAGGTGATTGGATTTGATGACACATCGCCATGCATCTTAAAGGAATGTTTCAGGGATTTGGCATGCCTGTTTAATAAAAGTCTTGCAACAACATAGGTTCCAACGAGTGGAAAAAGGTTAAAATTGTTCCAATGCATAAAGGTGGTGATAAGACTGTAGCTTATTATAGGCTGGTCTGTATATCTGGAGTTGTGGTAAAGATACTGGAGAGATTGGTGAGAAGTAGGATACAGAAAATGGGTTGATAACAGCAGTATTCTTTGTCGTTATCAGCATGGGTTCGTTAAGGGGAGATCATGTTTCACTAACTTACTTATGTACTATAACAAGGTGACAAATACCTTGGACTGGGGAGATGCATATACAGTGGTGTACTTGGATTTTGCAAAGGCTTTTGATAGACTACCACATGACAAGCTCTTATACAAATTGAAACAGATGGGATTGGATAATAGATTCCTGAGTTAGATCAGTGACTATCTGTCGGATAAGTATCAGAAAGTTGTATATGGGGATGTGATATCCCGAAAGAGAAAGGTCACTGGTGGTGTGCTGCAGGGATCAGTTTTGGGGCCATTGTTGTTCAATTTGCATGTTAATGATATTGGAATGGGTTTAACTAGTGATATGCAGCTGTTTGCATATGATGCAAAACTGGGGAGAGCAATGCAGAGTCAAGTGGATGTTATGACCTTACAGGAGGACTTGAATAAGTTTCATGAATGGGCAGGTAAGCGGAACTGTCAGTTCAATGTTGCAAAGTGTAAGGTTTTGAGATTTGGTAAGCAATGATGGGATGCAAAGTATACACTTGGTGGGGAAATTTTAAAGGAAGTGATGGTGGACAAGGACCTGAAATTCAGAGGTCACAATGCACAAGTTGTGAAGACGTTACATCAGATAATGGCAAAGATGTGAAGAACCCTGACATGTAGAAATAGAGAGGTTATGATGCCACTGTATAAGGCCTTGATCAAGTCTCATATGGATTATTGTGCACAGATTTCGTCACCAGGTTTTCATGGCAATGAGGATATGTTGGAAAGGGTTCAGAGAAGATTCACAAAGATGGTCAGTGATCTTTGGAAAGTGGAGTCTTTTGGAAAGAGGACAGATTGAGGGAATGTAAGTTGCAGAGACTTGTGAATAGGAGAAAGGGGAGGGATATGATTGAGGCATATAAACTATTCACAGGTTGTTATCAGGTCGACATGGAAGAGATTTTTCATATAATGAAAGAGGTGGGGGAGAATTAGAGGCTATTGCTGGAAACTGTGTGAGGAGGGTGTGAGCAGAGGAGTAAGAAGTATGTTTTATTGTGAGATTATTATCAACCACCCCAATCTGAACAATAATGATGGTCTAAAAATCCTAAACATATGGAATGGAAGGCACGTATTCGACCCACGGAACCTTCCTCTCTAAGAGTAACTATAAATAGGACTGTAGATAATCCAGGATCCTAAATCAAAAATAACAATTGTAATGCTAAAAATAGAACATCATTGTTACTGAAAGAAAACTATCTATAAGAAAGAATGTTTGCTCATGTTATCATAAATAGAATTTAGCTTGATGTAGTTTCTAATTAATTAATTTGTAAATTTTTTATTTTTTTCACTAGAGGTCACCAGTCATCAAATAATCGTTTCTCCAGTTTACTGTATGTAATGTAACTCAGCTTGTCCTGTATATTTGTATATGCTCCAGATGATGATCTTAATATGAAGATCGAAACGTCGGGAAATTAAAAGAGTTATTTATAACACAGTTGTAAAGTCCATAATTTCTAAAATGAATGTAAGGAGTAGGTTCTTTGCATGGAGAGTGGTTGGTGAGTGGAATGCATTGCCTGAGTGTGTTGTGGGTGCAGACACATTTAATCAGTTTAAAGCACGGTTGGATGAGCATTATGTGTATGTATGTACCTCCCACGATGAGTCTTGTCTCCATGGAAGTCAGATGTTAATAACAGTTACATTCATATTGATATAAAATTTAGTATCAATTTTAATTGGTTGCCATTTCCTAGAAAATGGAATCAAAATAAAAGTACTGGAATTTACTCCTTTCTTTTAGTGTTGCATGGTGATCAGCATTTATTTTAGAAATTATGGACATTACAACCGTGTTATAAATAACTCTTTTAATTTCCCGCCGTTTCGATCTTCATATTAAGATCATCTGGAGTATATCTACCCTATATATACATAAAATAAGCCTTTTTATGTCACGTTTTTTGAAACATTTTGAAACTCAGGGGGTACCCTGAGTGTCAAGTCTTCAAAATTCGAGTCATCAGAATTCAAGGAGAACCAGCCTACCAGTCTGGAACTCAGGGGGTGGGGTGCTGTAGGTTCCAGGGTAGTACAAATATACAAGTACAAATATACAAGGACAAGCATTACACACAGTAAGCTAAAGAAACAATGATTTGATCACCGGTTATTTTACTGGCGTGACCTCAAGTGGGGAAAAAAAAAATTACAAATTAATTATTTAGAAACTACATCAAAGCTAAATACTATTTATAAAATGTTATCAATATAAATATTTTATAAATATTTATAAAATGAGAAAAACATGTTATCTTGCTACTACAACTTGTAGAATACTACAAAAATACAACCTCAAACCTCCTGCAATATTAAAAATCTTACTCAACTCATCCAAGGCCCACCCCAGAGTATACCGTTTTTATTGCACCTGTAAATATACCATACACATAGGAAACAGGACATACAATTCCTATCAGACAAAAGGAACATAAACGACACATTAAATATAATTACTATGGTAAGGCTGGACTTTCTGCTCATGCCCTGAACACTTTACATAGAATTGACTGGAAAAGCAACACTTGTTTAAATCACCCCAAAACATGGAATGAATGCAAATTTAAGGAAGCCTGTGAGATTCTTATCAACCACCCCAATTTGAACAATAATGATGGTCTAAAAATCCCAAGCATACGGAAAGCACATATTCTACCCACGGAACCTTTCTCTCTAAGAGTTAACTCTAAACAGGACTGTAGATAATCCAGAATCCTAAATCATAAATAACAATTGTAATGTTAAAAATAGGACATCATTGTTACTGAAAAAAGACTGGTATTAAGAAAGAATGTTTTTCTCGTGTTATCTTAAATAGAATTTAGCTTTGATGTAATTTCTAAATAATTAATTAACTTGTAATTTTTTTCCCCCACTAGAGGTCATGCCAGAAGAATAACCGGTGATCAAATCATTGTTTCTTTAGCTTACTATGTGTAATGTAACTCAGCTTGTCCTTGTATATACTCCAAATGATGATCTTAATATGAAGATCAAAACATCAGGAAATTAAAAGTTATTTATAACACAGTTGTCAAGTCCATAATTTCTAAAATGAATACTGGAATTTACTAATTTACCTGAAGTCTAATTAAATCATTGATCATATTTTAATTCTGGATAAATTCAAGCTAGTCAAAAAATTATCAGCTTCTCAGCTGATACCACTAAACTTTAGTGGTTCCCAATGAAGGAAAGAAGAATGTACTTGTAAAAACTGAAGAATCTATAAAAAGAAATAGCATTTAAATAGATGTGTGGCCTACATTATACACAATGCCACAGATTGTTCACCAACAGACTTTCAAAGTATTCTTGTGAAAATTTATAATATTCATGCCATAAGGCTGAACAATTAAAATTGTTTTGTGACTTAGTTGATGAAAAACATGAAAGCAATATTGTTTTAACAGAGTTAAATCATATCTTTCTTATAGTCCAGCTGTATTAACTTTTTTCTTTTTTTTTTTTAAATCCACTTCTTACACAGTGTATTGAAACTCTTTTCATTCATTCCGAATACTGAAAGATAAGATGCATTAACATTTGAAGTAAGAACTGAGAATGAAATCTTTATTGATAAAATGAACAAGCATATTTATGTTGCATAATTTGATTAATGATGATTTCTGATACATTAATAGCTTAAATTTTATGCAGAAAATTATAATAATACAGCAAGAAAAATTATACATAGAGAATGAGCTTGCTATATCCCATCCTTGATCTAAACCAAACTTTTTAGTTATGGAGAATAAGTTAACTATATTTACATATAATTTTGTTTTTTGGTTGGTTACAATAATTCAGATGTGTACCTGTGATGGTGGATTGACTTCAAAATCAGCTTGTGCATTTTGAAGAACAAAGCTCAGGTATAAAAAAATTAAATTATTTACCATTAACATATATACAATAGATACAATCAATGTTGTCATTCTCTTTATCCTACTAAGGAAATCTGATAAAATCACATTCTCTATTCATTCCGAATGGCAATTAGGAAATTAATGTATAATATTCTATATAAGTCTAACTTTTATATTATTCTTTCTACTGTGATATTCACTGGTATTAAACCATATTTGCTTTTGCCACACCAGTGTTGATGTTATTCATGCTATCAATAATGACTTCTTTCACAGTGTATAACACTAAAACATCTTTCATGGCTACCAATAATGACTTCTTTCACAGATAATATAATTCCATCATATTATATTTATTCACATCCAGCCACTCACACCCATTCCATGTGCTTTAAAAAATCCATAACTCATCCATATAATCCAATGAACATATGTAGCACACCTCATATTTTACAAAATGACTAAAATCAAAGTTTAATTTCCTTTGATTAATAGTCTTTCTATTAGTCTCACTAATAATCACTAAATTTAATGCCAGTCAGCATACATTGCTCTACTTTCAGAGTTTAGAAGAAAACTGAACAAGAAAACACAACTTCTGCAACAGCTCTCACAGATAAACACATTAAAACCAACAGTTAATTAACCAAAAATATTATCCGAACATGCAGTGATCTTGCTCCCAATTTCACTACCCCCCCCCCCACAACTTCACATATCAAGGACTATATTAAAAAATAAAAGGTAAATATGATGCATTACAATATTCCATCCCCAAGATTTTAGTTTCATATACTTACCTATCAATTTCTTCTACAGGAAGAGACTGGTAAACTTCCATCATATCCCATGCTTTGGCACCATCCCATCCAGCTGTTAAAAACCTATAAAATTAAATTACATTACCTGCTATAAATAACTAAATTTATACACTACAAGCAAGTAGGCTGGTGTTCTAGATACATTAGACTTTTTTTATATAAATTAAGCCTCATCATTTTCTTATAACAAACAAAAATTACTGCAATACTTATCATTATCAATACACTCGTGGACTAAAAATTCTATGTTTGCTTATCCTCTTGTTGCCTGGACTCCACCTGAATGATGTTTTGTCATTTATTTACTTTCTTTTATCTCTATGATTTTTGTGGTTTGCTGCAGATAACACAGAGTAAAACATCCAACAATGTTTTTCTCTGTGTTGTCTGTAGCCATTATAGACTGAAACAAAGAACTGGCAGAACTTCTGACCAAACTATTTAATTAAAGCTTAGGTGAGGGCTGATAAAGTCTCAAGTAAGTGGAAGAAGGGAAAATTAGTTAATTGCATAAAAGAGGCAAATTATAGATTGCTCAGCATCTCGAGAGTGGCTGTCAAGATACTGAAGATGCTGGTTAAGAACAATGAATGTGTTTAATTCTCTGCCATGAATGAAAATTTTTAGTTGTAAATAAACACAATATCACCAGTTTAATCTATTTTTAGTCAATTCAAGTTAAGTCACATTACCTGGTATGTTTTATGTCATAAATATATATATATAATTTTGTTCTGTATTTTTAATCCTACATATTGTGTCTGTTGGGGTGCTAGTCATTACAATACCTATTTGTCAATTTTCACTGAATTTTTTAAATAATGAATTAAGACCATAGAGTTTAGAAGAAAACTGAACAAGAAAACACACTACTACAAGCACACAACTTCTGCAACAGCTCTTACAGATAAACACATTAAAACCAACAGTTAATTAACCAAAAATATTATCAGAACATGCAGTGATCTTGCTCCCAATTTCACTATCCCCCCCCCCCCCCCACACACACACAACTTCACATATCAACGACTATATTAAAAAATAAAAATAAAATGTAAATATGATGCATTACAATATTCCATCCCCAATATTTTAGTTTCATATATCAATAAGAGGATAGGATACATACACATCTCTCTAAAAAGAGCATACTGTTCTGCAAAGTAACCAATCACAACATGATAATCTAAAATAAATAGGTATTATTTCTGGAAAGATTTCCATGTAAATAAATAATAAATATTTTGCATGAAGAAGTGATTAGCTTATTTCATATCCAATAATAGAATATGCATTTTAATCGTTTTCTCAGTTGCCATTGGATCATATGACATTCTTCCTCTGTCTGCTAATGTTTTGGAACTATTCTGAATTCAGAAACCCACTAATGCAGCTTATGTGTATACATAGCCCTAACAGTTTTATTTTGGAATGGTTCCAAAACATTGGCAACAGATAGGAGGAGTTACAAAAGGAAACTGAGCAAGAGGGTGAGGAGTGGTTTCTTTGCATGGAGGGTGGTTGAACCGTGGAATGTATTGCCTGATAGAGTGGTGAGAACGAGAATGGTCAATGAGTTTAAGGAGTGGTATGATAGACTGTGTTTCCTAGGAAGGACCTACCACGATGAGTCTTGATAGACTTGTGTTTCCTAGGAAGGACCTCCTACGATGAGTCTTTTGACTCCTTGGAGGCCTAAATAATAATAATAATAATAATAATAATAATAATAAATGTCTCTAATAATTCTTTGATGAAATAAGTTTAACAGTTTCTTCACTGCATCATAAACAAATATTGAGAGTTTTTGTGATGACTGAATGTTTTTATATTTATTCATGATGGCAGTGAAGAAACTGGTAAACTTACTTCATAAAAGAGTAATCACAGACATACTCAGGAAAACCTCGCTTAACACGATTAATTAATCCATCAATTATTGCACGCTAAAGGAAATCGCGTAATATAATACAATAGGAATAATTATAATTCATCCATCAGTTACTGTAAATTTCAAAAAAAAAAAAAAAAAAATATATATATATATATAAGCTATATTAGAGATAAAATCATCCAAGTTGATAAAAATTAATTGCTTAAAATTTTAGTTAATGCCTAAACATTTGATTGAGCAACTTTTTCACAAAAAAAAAAAGTAAGTAAAGATGTTTGAATAGTGCTCAATTTTTTCATTTTGTCATGCAATTTGCGATAGTTGGCAATCGCTTTATCAAGATTTCAGCAGACTTCAAAGCTTCATTCCATATCAGGATCAGCATCAAAAATTTCCTTAGCATGCTCAATGTGATTGAAAACTAGCTCAAGTTCTTCTACAGTTAGCTTCTTAGTCGTAAAATTCTCTTCTTGTTTGCACTCCTTATCTTCTTCTTCTTCATATGCACGCTGTTCTACTAGTCGAAGGAGATCACTTAACTGTTCTGAATGGGAATCGAGCAAGTTTCTCATATTTTCATTACCTAGGGGTTATATATGATAAAGTTTTATTGGTATCTAAATTAAAGCAAAATGAAGGAACAGTGAGCAAGCGTGTCGCCTGCCACCACCCGCAACACTGCCACTGCCTACTACATTGACAAATGCTGCTACTCGCTGCAGACTGGCAACAAAAAATTTCATGCAATGTAAAAAAGCGCGCTAATTGATTAATCACTAGCTTAAAGAGGAAAATGCTATCTTTTCACTCAATTGTGCATATTGAATTCATGTTAAGCAAGGTTTATCTGTATAACTGAAGATACATGAAATTGACCATAATCATTAATAAATAGAAAATATATGTTCATGTATTACTTATAAAATGAATGAGCCGATTTTCCATTTCACATAGACTGATCAACACACTAATATATTACTATTTTGTTTTTTCCTCATGTGTGTGTGTGTGTGTTACAACTATAGTCCATCAGTACAATAGCAAGCTAAGTTTTTCATTTTTTAAAAAAAATTAATTTGTTTATTAATATAATTAACGGCTATATTTTAGCCTGTTTTTGTTAGGAGTGTCCCTTATATTTAATACATTGGCTAACATAACTCAAAAGGGGTATATATATATAATTTAGAACATTACGGGCGAGTGTAGAAGGCAATTATGGCAGAATAAAAAAATGTTGAAAAATTATGTATATACCTTGATTTTGGTTTAAAGATGCCTTCTAAATCCAAGCTGTTGTGGAAGGGGGGGGAGAAGAGAGGGAAAGAACATGGGGATGTACTTGGGACATGGGAAATAAGTTTGGGAACCCCGGGTTATAATTAATAATAAATATATATATATATATATATATATATATATATATTATTTTGTTGTGGGGAGAGGAAGGCGAAGGGTATTATTATGTGGAAACTGGGGCAAGGGTTTACGGGGTGTGGATCGTTTCGGTGATCATCTGACCATCGTCGGAACTTTGTGGGAATGACTGTAGGGCTATGTCAAGGCTGCAAGATGGGTGGGGGGGGGGGGGGGTGGGGGGGGGGGGGGGTGGGGGGGGGGGGGGGTGGGGGGGGGGGGGGGTGGGGGGGGGGGGGGGTGGGGGGGGGGGGGGGTGGGGGGGGGGGGGGGTGGGGGGGGGGGGGGGTGGGGGGGGGGGGGGGTGGGGGGGGGGGGGGGTGGGGGGGGGGGGGGGTGGGGGGGGGGGGGGGTGGGGGGGGGGGGGGGTGGGGGGGGGGGGGGGTGGGGGGGGGGGGGGGTGGGGGGGGGGGGGGGTGGGGGGGGGGGGGGGTGGGGGGGGGGGGGGGTGGGGGGGGGGGGGGGTGGGGGGGGGGGGGGGTGGGGGGGGGGGGGGGTGGGGGGGGGGGGGGGTGGGGGGGGGGGGGGGTGGGGGGGGGGGGGGGTGGGGGGGGGGGGGGGTGGGGGGGGGGGGGGGTGGGGGGGGGGGGGGGTGGGGGGGGGGGGGGGTGGGGGGGGGGGGGGGTGGGGGGGGGGGGGGGTGGGGGGGGGGGGGGGATATTCCCATTCCAGAATATCTGAACACGAAAAAACATCGCAACATCAAAAAGAAAAACAAACCACAGAATACAGGGAAGACTGAAATTGCAGCTCACGCCCTTGAACTAAAACACATTCCCCAGATTGACAAAGCCATAATCATTGACAAACAAGAAAACGAAACGATGCTTAGAATATCCGAAACTATTGCCATAAAATGTGATGGTAATTCTATCAACGTCCACCGCCCCTACCTAATTTCCGAATGTTGGACGTTCCAAAACTTACAAAGTAAGCCATGCCTCCGGCCATTTAGCGACAACAAATACCCAAATTTGGCAGATACATCTTGCAGCCTTGACATAGCCCTACAGTCATTCCCACAAAGTTCCGACGATGGTCAGACGATGACCGAAACGGTTCACACCCCGTAAACCCTTGCCCCAGTTTCCACATAAGGATACCCTTCCCCTTCCTTTCCCCCCCCCACAACAAAATAATATATATATATATTTATATATATATTATTAATTATAACCCGGGGTTCCCAAACTTATTTCCCGTGTCCCAAGTACATCCCCATGTTCATTCCCTCTCTTTCCCCCCCCCCCCCTTCCACAACAGCTTGGATTTAGAAGGCATCTTTAAACCAAAATCAAGGTATGTACATAATTTTTCAACATTTTTTATTCTGCCATAATTGCCTTCTACACTCGCCCGTAATGTCTTAAATTATATACAGGGTGTTCGGGATAAATTTGACATATTTATAATTAATTATATTTTTCCGTAAGTTACATGTATTAACACACACTTCTCTTCATTTAAAAGTTTGGACCCTTCTTCATTCATATACAAGATGTCAGAAAGGATGGATAGCTGGAACCCACCTGAATCATGGAAGAGAATAACTTGTATCATGATGATTCGTGCCCGCCATCAAAATAAGGATATTACGACTGCTGCCCAATGCTCCCTGAATACAGTAAAAACAATCAGGCATGAACTAGAGACTTGCAATGGTGACTACGAGGATGTAGCAAGAAGAAAGATCCCTAGCAGACGATCTGATTGCGTTCGTACAGCAGAATTCCTCGCAAATCTGCAGGAACAGGTGTTGAAGAACCCTGGCATTGGAATTCGGGCTTTGTTCGTGGAGTTGCTAACTGTAGTCAAGCCCTGGATAACAAGGGTAGCCAATGGTAGGCTGTATGTATGGCAGCAGGATTCGGCCCCTTGCCACACCTCTGGGAAAAGTCAAAAATGGTTGTCTGAAAATTTCTACGACTTCACCAGTCCAAATGTTTGGCCTCCAAACTCCCCAGACCTTAACCCCATGGATTATTTTGTATGGGGCGCAGTTGAAAAAGACACCAATCGCACTTCCAGTAATACAAAAGCCCAGTTAATGGATAAAATTAAAACAGTTTTTGCGGCCCTTCCCAGGGAGACTGTAGCATCAGCTTGTTCGAGGTTCCGAAGCAGAATTGAAGCTGTGATCGATGCTAATGGTGGTTATTTTGAGTAAATCTTGTTGATAGTATTGTAATTAACTCTGCCTGTAATGTTTTTTTGTCAATTCATTAAATTTAATAGATACAAAGAAGATTTTCTTTTTCCTTACGAAACTGTCAAATTTATCCCGAACACCCTGTATATATACCCCTTTTGAGTTATGTTAGCCAATGTATTAAATATAAGGGACACTCCTAAACAAAAACAGGCTAAAATATAGCCGTTAATTATATTAATAACGTTTTAGAGGAGTAGCATGGGAATTTCCCAGAAATTATACTTAATTTGTTTATATTTTTATAAAAAAATATAAAATATATTTAATATTTTATACCTATGTAGGTATAAAATAGGTACCTACAAGCATGGTAGTGGTCTCACATAGATGATAAAATTTATCTCCCACCTAAAAGTTAAAAAAAATTACTTCTACATTGGTAATGACACAAGATAAAAATTAGCCTTACAATTAAGAAAAACTTATAAACTGACCTGTCCTGAGACTGCAACTATGAAGACAATAGTGGTACCCCAGGCTGACACTGGAGCTATTTGTCTGACTGGTGAGCGAGTTTTTATTTATTTATGAGCAAAACTTTAAAGCCCTGTTTATTAGTAACTCAAGTTTCTGAAAAACCAAAGAGAACATCATGCGAACAGTGTAGAGTTCTAAGGAATGTGTACTCTTTCAGTGTCTTCAGTATGCTTTTGTTTTGTTGCTGTAACTCAAGTTTTCAAGCTGTGTCACTAGAGGACTCTAGTCTTGAATAACTTTGCATGTCCCCACTTTGCTGTCTAGCCAAAGTACATTGTGCAATTTCTCCAGCTTCACCAGTTTGGTTGATATCATTTATATCACTTCTGAAGTTCCTGCCAACTACTACTGCTTTCTGCTAATTCACAAACGGAATGTTCTGTTTGTGGACAAACAGAACTTTACTGGATCTATTGTACAATTTGAAAATTGCAATAAAGCAGTGATCAATGTATGGACCTCCTTTAAGTGATCTGAGAACACTCTTGTGACATGTTCCAAACAATTTGTGAACACTAATGTCTCAAATAATGGAAAGTGCTTCATTTCTTGAAAATTGTCCAAAAGGACAATTTTCATTCCTCCAATTAAAGTCTATCTTCTTTTTATTTCTTTGTCAATGCTATCTAGGTAGTGAAACAGGACTTTTTCCAAGGAGCAACAATCAAGAATGAAACACTGATATTCCATCATTCATTTACCTTACATAAATTATGTTCTTCTGCTTCTGCCCTATCAGATGAACCATGTAACAAAATGGAAATGAATTCTGATACTCTGATATCAACAACTATACTTCCTTTTACAAAATAGGATATGTGATGCATGAATTCTAAATTTATACTGACTTGTTTGTATAAATTTAGAATTCACCTAAAGCTTCAAAATGAATTTGCTTACTAATTCAATAAGACTTTTCATATCAGTGAAAGGCTTGCTGTTTAGGCAATATATTATGGTATGTTACACATATTTCTAAACTGGCAACCATTTTTTCATCCATCTTTTGACATACTTTACAATTGCACTATTTCTGGATGTTCTGGAGCATTTAATACTTCCGTGCACCTAAAATATGGACCAGACAAATTGTGGAACTTGAAAGTTGTCTGAAAGGTTCTTTAAAGCCAACAGCTACATGAGATGAACTCTCACACCTTTGAATTGTGGACAAACAGAAAGCCTTACCCCACCACTTTCATAGTGAAACCATGGAACCTTCTCTTTCCACTTTAAAAGAAATTACCTTTCTTCCAATTTTTAGCAC
This sequence comes from Typopeltis vanoorti, assembly GCF_054136105.1. Lineage (NCBI taxonomy): Eukaryota > Metazoa > Arthropoda > Arachnida > Uropygi > Thelyphonidae > Typopeltis > Typopeltis vanoorti. Next base: position 87,698,550 of record NC_143572.1, on the reverse strand, counting down.
ACTGTTCTTAATCATCTCTGGAACTGTAGAATCACCTGATGACCTAGAAGTACTTAGAATTACCATGCATTATACCATCATTTTAGCACACATTTTCAGTTCCAACATTTACAATATGTCTTGAATCACTTTTGAGAAAAAAACAAACAAGAAATGATAAAAAGTAGAAATATTCAAAATCACCATAAAAAGTCTGAATAAAATAAAATCCCTAGATCTACACAGACATTAATATGTTCAGGCTGCACTGTATATCATGTTGCAGATTGAGCAGGAACTTGCTTGACTTGTGTATTTTGATCTTCAGCAGTGAAATTCATGTATATTTTATCTGGGACTGGCGCATCCAGAGATGTGCAGTTGTAGCCTTGCAGGAAGATATTAATAGACTATGTAAGTGGACAATTAATGAGTAGAGCTATAAGTTTAATGTTACAAAGTGCAAGGTCTTGAAATATGGTGTGCAAGGTTGGGATGCAAAGTATACAATTAATGAGGAAATTCCGAAGGAAGCAGAAGAGATGAGAGATCAGGGAGTGATGATGGACAGAGACTTGAAGTTAAAGGATTAGAGTGCTAAAATTGTAGGAACATCGCAATGGATTATGGCAATAATAAGGAGGACATTGACATGCAGAAACAAAGATGTTACGGTTCCTTTGTACAATGCTTTCATCGGGACACACATGGACTACTGTGCACAGATTTCATTGCCTCGTTTTCAAGGGGATGTTTTGGAGAGGGTCTAGAAAATGTTTAGAGAAGTCCCTGTCAAGTTTATGGAATGTCAGATATGAGACATGAGGAAAGATTGAAGGAATGCAACTTACCAACATCAACAGATTGATGTGGAAAGATTTTTTGCAGAGTAGAGGGAGACAAAGATAGAACAAGAAGCTATCCCTGAAAGCTGTATAAGGAGGGGTGTGAGCAGGGGCATGAGAAGCAGGTTCTTTGCATGGAGAGTAATTGGTGAGTGGAATGCAATGCCATGAAAGAGGTTCAATGCTCTATATTGCATAAGAGAGAGTATGGACCTCCCACAATAAGTCATCTGACACATAAGGTCAGATGTTAATAAAAATAATTTATGGAATGGTATTTTTTTTTTTTTTTTAAATTTTTATAAATTTTTTTTGTCATGGTAAAATTTTTGGTCTTAGTGCAGAGCAGTTAGTGGTATGCCTGAGCACTGTCTAAAGACACAAATGATATCCTCTGAATTAAATGTATTCCATTACAATAAAACTGATGATAATTAACCAAACAGAACAGGAATCAAACCTTAAAGATTCAGTGGCAAACTCTGATATTATATCAGAGTTTGCCACTTTATCACAAAATCAATCAGTGATTTTAATTTAATTGATTTTAATTTAATCAATTAAAACATTGATCGATTCTGTCAGAGAGGCATGTGGTGATTTTGTCTGCAAGGATAGAAAAATCAGAACTCCCTGGTGGACACAGGAAGTTAAAGAGGCAGTGAAGGAAAAGAAGAAAGCATATCAAAAGTTCCTGGCAAATAAGTCAGCTTGTGCTCTTAGAGAATACAGTGACAAATACAAGAATGCTAAACACTGTGTAAAACTAGCTAAACAAAAGTCATGGGAGGACTTTGGAAAGAATATAGAAAATAAATATCAAGAAGGTGGCAAAATATTCTGGAGGTTGTTAAAGAAGTTTAGGAATGGGAAAAAGTACTGTAAAGGAGTTAGAGATGATAAAGTTGACATGAAAATGGGAGAAAAAGATATCCTTGAAGTATGGAGTAATTACTTTGAAAAACTGCTAAATGAAACAAGCAGTGATGACAGCACAGTGGTAAATGACCAGGCATGCAGTCGGGATATACATATCCATACTTGAAGTAGAAAAAGCCATCAAAGGCTTGAAATGTGGAAAGGCAGCAGGAGTAGATGATATTCGACCAGAAATGCTGAAGTATGGTGGTATAACAGTCTTACAGTGGCGCTGCACTGCATAGTTCAGAAAGCCTGGACAGAGGGACGAATTCCCGATGATTGGAGTAGAGCTCTCATAGTACCCATATATAAAAAGGGAAATAAAACTGAATGTGAGAATTACAGAGGTATTTCCCTACTGAGTGTTCCTGGCAAGATCTATGCAAGTATACTTGAGAAACGGTTGAGAAGAATTGTGGAAGAAAAGCTTGGTCAAGAACAAGCTGGATTCAGGCCCAATAGAGGCTGTCAGGATCAGATCTTCACTTTACGACAAACAGTCGAAAAAGCATTGGAATATAACAAAGATCTGTATTTAAGTTTTGTCGATTTGGAAAAGGCATATAACAAGGTGCCAAGGGAGAAGCTATTCAATACGCTACAGTTAATGTGTACTTGATATAATGGTGTCAATGGGGCATTATATCAAGCAATACTTAGTCTTTATTTGAGTTGTAAGTCAGCAGTTAGAATTGAAGGAAGTACAGGAAGATGGTTTAATGTTAAATTTGGTGTGAGACAAGGATGTACATTATCCCTTCTGTTATTCATTATCTATATGGATCACATTATGAAGGAAAGCGGTATTAAACATGATATCAAAATTGGAGATGTTAATGTCAGCTCATTGCTTTATGCGAATGATGTTATACTTCTAAATAAATCTACTACAAGTCTGCAAGATTCTCTGACTAAATTGAATAGCTCTTGTAATAGATATGGTATGAAGGTCAGCAATAAAAAGACAAAGACAATGAAAATAGGCAGAATCATTGAAAATGTCAACTGTGTTGTGAATGGAGAACCTGTGGAACAAGTAAAACATTTCAGCTACTTAAGCATGATTTTTACTGAAGATGGTAAATTAAATATAGAAAACAACAACAGAATCAGCAAAGCTGGTATGGTGGGAAGTCAATTGAATAAATTCGTATGGAATAAGAGAGAAATTAGTCAGAACACTAAATTAGCTGTATACAAGACAGTGTTCAAACCAGTTTTAACTTATGGATCTGAGAGCTGGGTCAGAAGTAAAACACTTGACCAAAGACTAGAGACTTCAGATATGAGAGTCCGGAGAAAGATTATAGGCGTGAACAGATGGCATCAATGGTAATATCATATTAAAAATGAGGATACTAGGAAAGAACTTGACATTGTCAGCATCTAGGAATGCGTTAGCAGAGCTAATCTCAGGTGGTATGGTCACTTAAACAGAATGGGTGAAGAAAGATTAGCAAAACAAGTGTTCTCTGCCAGGTTGGCAGCAAAATGACCCACAGGAAGTGACCATACCACCACAAGATATAGGTGGATTGATACAGTACAAAGTGCCTTAGACGATAGAAATATAAAATCTGATAATGTTGGAGTCTTGACAAGTAACAGACTGATTTGGAGGAAAATTGTAGATAGGAAGTTAGTAATGACGTAATTTATTTCATGTAGTACTATCATATCCTGTACACCCCTTTACATGGCAGGAATTTGATGATGATGATGATGCATCTGTCATGACCCACTAGACACAAAAAACTATTTAAGACATAAAACATGCCAAAAATAATCACAATCATCAATTTCCTCATATGTACTCACAAGAGGCAAGGATGTTCAGGTTACTAGGACGGTTCCACATGATTAAGTTTATGTTATGACTAATCTCCTATAACAGTTTACCTGCAAATTAAGCCATTACTTGTTTACCAATACTGTTATAGCTAATATTTTGTTCTTCGAGGGTGCAGGCATTATCATTCGAAGCCTTGGAAGGATCTTTTTCCTTCCAATTTAGCATCAAACACTTAAGCTTTCCTCTACCATTCTGTTTAAGTGACCATACCACCTCAGATTAGCCCTGCTTACATTTTTGAATGCTAGCAATGTCAAGTTCTGTTCCGATACCATCATTTTTAATGATTCTGCCATTGATTCCATCTGTTCACTCCCTTAAATTTTCTCAGGTCTTTCATATCTGTAGTCTTTAGTTTTTTTTTATCAAGTGCTTTATTTCTAATCCAAATCTCAGATCCATTAATTAAAACCAGTTCAAACAATGTTTTATAAACTGCTAGTTTAGTGTTTTGGTTAATTTCTCTCATATTCCATATAAATTTATTTACGAGGTGGTCTGAAAAGTTCTCGACCTCAACCATAGATGGCAACACTATCAGCAAGATTTTTTTCCCTCTAAGTTGGTACATTTTGAAATTGCAAGTCATTCAATCAAGTAGTTTATTTTATACAGCTGTCTGAAGCAAAAATGTTGTCTGTATTCCTTGAAATGTATAAAACTAAGTATCGTGCTGTTATAAAATTCTTTGTAAAAGAAGGTTTAAGGCCAAAAGAAATTCATTCAGAGTTCATAAAAGTTTATGGGCACTCTTCTCCTTCGTTTTCGACAATTAAGATATGGGCTGCAGCTGCAGAGTTTAAATGTGGCCATACCAGCCTTCAAGATGATCCACATGAAGGACGTCCAAAAAAAAGTGTAACAATACCAGAAATTATTGATCAAGTGTATTGGATGACTGGCGAGTCAAAGTGTATGAAATTGCTGAGACTATAGGCATTTCAAAAGAACATGTAGGATATATTTTGCATTAAGAATTCCACATGAAAAAGCTTTGCGCAAGATGGTTGCCACACTTGCTCACAGCAGATAAAAAATGCACTCACATGAAAATCTCTGAACAGTGCTTGGAGCGTTTTAGCAAGAATAAAACTGATTTTGTGCATTTTATTACTATGGATGAGACTTAGATTCACCATTACACACCAGACATCCAAACAGCAGTCAAAACAGTGGACAGAAGCCGGTTGTTCAATTCCAAAGAAGACAAAGTCGTTCTATCAGCAGGAAAGGTCATGGCATTGGTGTTTTGGGATACTAAAGGCATTTTGTTTATTAATTATCTTGAATAGGGTAAGACAATAACCGGGATATATTACTCCAATCTTTTAACCAGACTAGATGAAAAAATTTCTGAGAAAAGACCCGGTTTGCAGAAGAAAAAAATCATCTTTCATCAGGACAATGCACCTGCCAACAAAGGTGTTTTGGCAATGGGAAAATTAAGGGATCTGCACTATGAATTGTTGGAACATCCACCCTATTCCCCAGATCTGGTTCCCTCTGACTTCTATCTCTTCCTCGCTGGTCAGTGTTTTTCTTCGAATCAAGAAGTAATTGCAGCTGTAGAGGGGTATTTTGCACATCTTACTGAGAACCACTGGCGCTGGAGCATTGCTGGAATAAATGTATTAGTCTTAAGGGAGATTATGTTGAAAAACAAAAATAATTTTGAAATTATAAATTTGTTTTTTCATTGTTAGGCGAAAAACTTTTCAGACCACCCTCGTATAGCAGAATATATAGCATATATAGCAGAATTTTAAATAACAAATTAATAAAATATTCTGAAAACTTTATTTTAGAAGTACAGAATGGATTTAGAATACAAACGTGAAATATCTGATGTTATGTTTGGTCTCCAAACAATTCAATAAAAGGAAAAAACTGAAGATATGGAATGATACAATCAAAGAAATAATCAAAATGAAAAAAGAAGACTTATCAATGGTTAAGCAGTAAAAGATTAGAAAATAAAATAGAATATAAAAGAATAAGAGCCAATGAAAATTAAAAGGAAACAACTAAAGAAGAATTAGAAATCAGCCTGAAAGAAACAAGAAATGGAAAATCACCTGGAGAAGATAAGTTAGGTTCAAAATTATATAAATATGCAGGAATAAGGTTCAAAGAAAGACTCCTATTATTATTAAATAAAATCAATTCAACTAGTAACTCCCCAATAAAATGGTAAAAAGCAATTGTGATTCCTATCTTTAAAAAAGGTAGTAGTGATGACCCTAAAAATTGTAGAGCTATAAGTATATTAAATACCTGTTACAAAATATATAGCAAAATTTTAAATAACAAACTAATAAAATATTCTGAAAACTTTATTTTAGAAGTACAGAATGGATTTAGAAAAGGATGATCATGTATGGACCAGGCCTTTTGCCTAAAATTAATAATAGAGAAAAGAAGAGAATACAATTTAGAAACACATATTACATTTATTGACTTTGAAAAAGCATTTGACAAAGTTAAAAGAAGCATTTTATTTAACATATTAAAAGAAAGACAAATACCAAATAATATTCTAAAAGCTATCATGAATATATATGAAAATAACCAAATACAAATAACATTAAATCATGAGATATCATATAGGAGAGAGAGATAAAACAAGGAGGCTGACAGGGATGTCCCCTTTCAGCAACTCTTTTTAATATTTATCTAAATGAAATAATAATATAATAAAATGGAACAAAAATTTCCATGAAGGTATTAAACTTTCTCCTACTGTGAACTTACAAACACTCTCCTTTTTGACGATGACCAAATAATAATTGCAAATTCTGAAGATTACTTACAGAATGATATTTTAAATCTAAATGAGACAGCCAAAGATTATGGAATGATAATATCAACAGAAAAATCAAAAACAATGGCCTTTAAAGCACAAGATTTTAGAACAGGTGAATTCATTTAACTACCTAGGATGTATCATTACATATGAAAATGAAAAAGATATAAACCTAAAAATTGCAAAATATTTAAAAATAACAGGTGTAATTAACTCTATATTTAAACCAAACCTAGTACAAAAACAAATTATGAAAGAATTAAACCATGAATCAGTAATAGAAAAAATTAAAAAATATAAACATAAACAGATGGAAAACATTGAAAGAATGAAAACAGAAAGATTACCAAGACAAGCCTTAAATTACAAACCATTAGGAAAAAGAAAACCAGGACATCCTCTTAAGAGATTCAACAATGACTTCTAAGGCCAGAACATGCCACTCTAGGCCTAAATTCTTGACAGGCATGATGATGATAATAACGATGTTTAGTCTCCAGAGCAAGGGTTCTAATTTCTGTTCTCTTAAATATTGAGTGTAAGTGATACCCTTTGAGCGATATACCAAATAAACATTAGAGATTTGGCATTCCCCTTGTAAAATGTAAATACAGTTCCAAGGCCACAGAAACAAATCTAATGGTACAGCATTAGAGGACTTCTGGATCAGCTAGTACATGATCTACTGCAGTATGCATGCAGGTCAGAAGGACACTGTTAAGCATATGTTATAGCAAGGAGACTAGCCAATCTCTGTATAGAAGACATTCCTAAAGAATCAATCTCTGCCTACAACTACATGCTCCAACAAGTGTGCCCAAACAGCTCAAGAAAAGAATTCAGCATATCATGAGTGATATGAAACCAAAACTTCAGCATCCCACAATGCACAAGGCAGTATACAACAAATGTAAAATGATCATCAGCAAATTCAAATCTGACATTGAAAAAGAAAAATCCAGAAAACTTCCTTCCTGCTAAAAATGCCAAAAACAGTGTTTGTGTTATAGGTTTTGTGAATTTTTTTGTGTGGGATTTATAAAAATAAAAAAATAAAGCGGGGGGGGGGGCTAGATCACAAATTCTGCTGTTTCATGTTTCCACATCTCTCATCCAGATAGTACCATTGTAACATCACTCAAAAACAAGGCAGCACTGTTCCGTCCTCCAACTTTTGCACTATTGATCAAGTCAAAGTATCTCTGCAACATTACCAAGAATTGACCACTACATCTTCTCTGGTCTTTTACCACTCGCTGCTTGCCTCCTCTAGTCTTTGAGTAGAAAGATATTAGAAGAATCTTGAATAACTAGAATACCACTAAGACTTAGGGTCCTGATCATATTCCCCCACTACTGTGGTTAAAAACTTCTGTACCTGAAATCATCATGTATCATCTTTAAATATTCCATACTGATCTGGCATTAACTCTTTAGTACCAAAATAAGACTATATCTAACCCATTCCAAAGAAATGAGATAATAGCTAGTCATCTGGCTATATCTCACTGCACTCATCTCAGTTTGATACTATATGTTGTCAGTATGGTGCCAATACACAACAGAGCAATGACATCTGTGTAAGAGCACACATACAGAAACGGATTGGAGGAACTTCATGTACTTGTAGACTGGAGGAGAATCTGTCTTGCAATGAACAGCATGGTGTTGGATCGTACATCCTGGCTTTGAATCCGCCATCTTGTTGGAACATTATTCTTATTTAAATTATCCATTTTTATTTGTTAGATGCTGAATGATACTGATCCAAATATAAGGAAATTTATATCATCCTGCACAACCCTATATTCGGACTAGTCTATATAATATAATATAGAGGAATCAATCATCAATTAACTTTTGTGAGCAGTGCAATGAAGGAGAATCAGGCAAAAATCAAATTAGAATCAATAAAACAAAATATTTAATGCAGGGTTATATAACATGTTCATTAAGTATAACTTTGAAAACAAGATAATGCAAATCAACTTAGTTCAGGTATTCATAACAAACATAAAACATTAGCCATCAGACATCCAGCTATCAATTCTACATTCTTCCGAATAATTGAAACGGTTCACACAGTTCAATGTTACAGAGTCTTGCAGTAAATACTCTTATAGTAGAACTCTCTAATTCTCTCTTAGTCAACAAACACTTAATTCAATTATGAGGCAGTTATCACTTCAAGGGGGAAACACTTTAAAGCTCCATACTTCGGCTAATTTTAGTAGAATGCCACAGTTAATGTTACGATATGTCAGGCAAAGCTAACTCTTATTTCTTCACGCTGAAATATAAAAAAAAATGGACTGTTCTTACCGGGTTACATTCTTTGCACATCGGATTCACTATAGGCACACTTAAAACTGAAGTTAACTATCACTTTGAGGTAAAACTATTAAAAGGGAATCTTCACTATATAACTGAAATATTAAACATGGATCTTCACAAGTCTTGACGCACTCGTTTTAGGTAATCTACTTATTCCTTGTTTTCTTCTATGCATTAAATTCAGCCTTGCACTAGTCTTCCTCAAAACAACTGGAATTAGTCGTAATTTTAGAATTCCATATAAATATTGCTAATTGTCTATTAATTTCCCGGTTCCTTCCTAATCTATTTACAGCATATCCAAATCCCTTTGCTGCCACCCCTTTACTTTACTCCTTGCTGTCCTGAATGCTTCTCTCTTTTCTTTACTTTCGTTTTCCAATAAAATACCTTCATTCTTCCCGCCAAAATCCGGTTCTAGCCAGTTGAGCTCATATCAACTCCTTCTCCCTTTGAATACCGTAGCTCACGCTCCATGCACACGCTATCTAAAATTAACTCCGTTTCCTTGACAACAGCCAATCAAATCTAATCAGAAGAATTACATAAAAGCACGCTTACATACAGAAATAAAAGATATATCACGATTCATATAATATACATTTAAATTTACATACATACAGTTTCTTATAATAAATTTTACAGAATAAACTAAATAAAAAGAATTACATGTTTATATAGAGTCTTTTCATTATTATTACATACCTCAAAATTATATAATTAAACAGTAATAAATAAACTCAAAGTAATTATATGAATATTAATTTACAAGCAAGAGATTAACATCAAATAATATTTACAAGTCTTGCTTAAGTTATGGCAGATTATGTTAAATGTGAATGAAGAGTTATAATTCTCAAATATCTTCCTTCACAATTTAACAATGGGTATTTATGGGAAGGTCATGATTGAGTAATCATATTTTATAACAACATTACAGATGAGGTAGATAAATGAAATGACTACATTATGACACTGTTAGATTTTGCTAAGGCATATGACAGGACACCACATCAAAGACTATTGTATAAATTACAGGATACAGGATTGTAATATAAACTATTGACTTGAATGAGAGCGCGACTGAAGAGAGTGACAAGTATCAGAAAATGGTTATTTATTTTTTATTTATTTAGTGATTATTTGTTATTGATATTTTATTGATTATGCTAGAAGAATCTGATTAGGCTAGGGATCTTGGAATTTTAGCAAACAGGAAGGTGAAGTTCAGGGACCATATAGCAAAAATAGCAAATAAAACTCAGATAATTGCAATAGTGAAATGAACATTGACAGATAAGGATAAAGAAGTCATTTCACCTCTTTTAAAAAGCCTTGATACAACCTGAACTGGAATACTATGCACAGAGATGGTCTCATGGTTTGCAGAGAGGGTGCAAAGGAGAGTGTTAAAGTTGCTATTGGGATTATAGAATGTAGGTTAATTATTAAGACAGACTGAGAATTTAATGGACTGCAGGCTTAACAAACAGGAGAAAGAGAGGTGATGTGATAGAGACTTACAAAGTATGGATTTTGCCAATCTAAATATGCAGGAGATCTCCTGGCCTCCATCATCCACCTCTATTAAGAGATAATTCTGCATTATTCATTCTGAATAAGTAATGTGAAGACACATATTCACATATCATGGATCATCATCTTTGTAACAGAAATAAAAAAATTAACCAACAATGAAGGTATATGAAGAAGAGAATCTCTCTTTATATGCAGTTGCAAGACAGACAGGTAAAAAATAAAAAAAAAAACATTACTATTAGATCAATGGAAGTGGCAATTCTGTGATGTGAAGTGCATCAGCATAGATTTCTTCAAATCTTTTCCATGGCACAACCAAACAAAAACCAATGTTTTTCATTATAGGATACTAAGGCAACTGATGTGAAGTTTGTATATACAGAGTAGATATCTCATGTACTTCACAAGTCATGCAGATACCTCATCTGCAAACTTTGCTTACACTGGAATTAAGTATTAAACCAGAATATAATTTCTTGTTACATACACTGTTAAATAAGATAAGCAATAATGAATGAGTGGTAGAAAATATTCAGGAAGAATACTGCATATCAATACTTAAGGTAGAAAAATCCGTCAGAAACCTGAAATGTACAAAGCCAGCTGGAGTAGATGATATTCAACCAGAATACTGGAAATGAAGTTATAAAACTTTTATAGTAGCTACACAGCATAATTTAGAAGGTCTGATTAAAAGATCAAATTCTATATAATTGGACAGAGCTCTTATGATATCCATCCACAAAATGGGGGGAAAAAACTGCATGTGAGAATTGCAAAGGAACTTCTCTAATTTTACAGATATGATTTATGCATGCATACTTGCATAAATCTTAGGCCGAGAAGGGGATAAGAAAAATTATGGAAGAGGAACTTGGTGAAGAATATTTCTATATCCATGGATGGTGAAGAATAAGCCAGTTACATGCCAATATTGTCAGGGTCAGATTTTCACTTTAAGACCAATAGTTAATAAATCATATGTATATAACAATAATCTGAATGACTGAGCAGTTGAAAGTCAACAAAATCAGGTGTAAGACCAGGGTGCACAAAATCTCCACTATTATTCATCATCTGTATGGAATACATTATGAGGAAAAGCAAAATTAAACCTAATATCAAAACAGATAAATATGCAACTCAGCTTTACTTTATGTAGATGATATTTTATTCCTAAATAAATCCAATACAAGTTTCCAGGATTTTTTAATTAAATTAATAACTACAAATAAATTTGATATAAAAATCACCAATAAAAAGGAAAAGTATGAAAAGGGCAGGAAATCAGAAAACATCTATAATGCATTTTTAATAGAGAATATTGGTGAATAAGTATAACATTTTAGCTATTTAGGCATTTTTTACAATTGAAGATGTCAAATTAACTTTGAAAAACATATCATAGAATAAGATCAGCTAGCATGGTGGGGAACCAGTTAAATAAATTTTTATGGAATAAGAGAGAAACCAGCAAAATACCATAACTAACAGTATATAAAAATATGTAAATGAAGTTTAATTTATGGATCTGAAAGCTGGACTAGAAATAAAACTGTTGATCAGACTAAGACACCACAGATATGAGAGTTCTGAGAAAAATTAGGGAAGCGAACAGATTGCATCAATGGGAGAATATGCAAAATGAAGATATTAGGAAGGAATGTGGCATTGTTAGAATTCAAGAAAGTGTGAGCAGTCCTAATTTAAGGTGGTATATGATGACTTAAGGGGCAAAGCTAGATAATGGGAGATCTCCATGTAGCCTGTTAAGGAATGCAGACAACTGACCTTGGCTTCTAACCTATTCTTCAATACCTACCTTCTCATGGTACACCTTGTTAGAAAATATCTGCCTGGATATTGAATGAATGAGGGTGGACTGCAATTTGGGATTTAGCTAACCAACTGTATTTTGTATTGACTTAGACCAAAAAGCAATAATGGCACAATATGAAAATTTTCATGAAGTATTTTGTACACTCCTTGCAAGTACATATCAGGAATTTGATTATGATGAATTTTCATTATTATTATTACACAGAATGAGAGAGGAAAAGTAAGAAACACAGGTGCGTGACGGCAGGCATTTTCGAATTAAAACTGAAACTAAGTTAGTGAGGCCAGTGTATAATGTTAGCATATGTTCTTCTGGTCAGCTTGTCTGTTCTGCAAGATGAAAATCCTGAGATTTGAAGCCAGGATGGCAAGAAAAAGACCCAGAGGATGATCAAGTTCCAGATGGATTGATGTGGTTAGTAGTTTAGTTGTTCTCTCTGAATGTAAGATCTGACAATACTGGTGTCATAGCAAATATCACATTGATTCGGGAAAACTGTTGATAGGAAGTTAGAAATAACAAAAACCCAATCACATAGCAATTTGATAATACTTTATCCCTTCACTTTTATTCTTTCTTTCATTTTTTTAAATGTAAATTATTCTATCCACAAAAGAGTAATAATTTTTCATGTGTTTTCTAGAAAGATGAATATGATTCTGATTGAAATTTCTGCAATAAACAGTTCACTGAGAAGCTTCAATAATTATGTCCAGTGATGCCTATACAAAAGAGGCTTGAATTTTCCTTTGGCATAATGGAAGGAATGGCATCTCTTTGCTGCTAATGTTGGTTTACTCCTAAACAGTTTCCTCCAGCCTGACAATTATTAAAAAAAAAAAAGGTTTGGCCTGAATGATGATGTGGGCAGAGAATTTACTGCTGCAGACTGGCTGAACTTCACCACATACTCAAACTGTGGCATTCACATCCGTATTTTTGACTTTCAAGATTTATTGTAGTTATGTACCACAAACCTTAAATTATTCAATCATTATCTTAAGGAGAATATCTACAATTCCCTTTTTAAGATCCTGATTTGGATTATCTAAGTGAAATTATGCCAGTTTTAATATGTATGCGTTTACAGAAAGTCTTCTTTCAGAAAGTGTGGAAGATTTATGATACCAGATTATAGTTGACAGCTGACTCTTGCAACAATATATCTCCTGACACTCAGGAAATAAACTGCAAGATTCATAATGACCACACAGAATATTTCTGCTAAGATAAGGAGAACAAAAATTTGGTTATCTGGTTTCCACAGTGATGAAGAAACCCAAGAGAGGATTCAGAGACAAGTAAGGCAATATCAGGTGTTTAGTTATTGGAATGAACTACAGTACTTGGTAGAAGTTCAAAGTAGAGTACAGTCAAAGGAGGCATATGTTAAAAGTGATGAGGGTATTTTGCCCGATTGATAGGAATTATTAATAAAATGGAGGTAAAGGTAAAGAGACAGAATGAAAGGTCATTTCTGGAATGTTACAGAAAGGATCTTGAATGGAATGTTAGGAGAAATGTGTGAAGAGAGAGAGAGAGGAGTGCAATTTGTGAATGTGTGGAATGAGTTTAAGGGACAAATGGAACTATATAAGAGAGAGAGAGATAGATGGGCTACATCTGAATGGTTTTGGAGTGATTCATTTGGAAAAGTTGTTGTTGGAAGGAAGTATGTAATGAGTAATGTAAACAAGGTATCAGTGGAAATCAGAGATGATGTGAATGACCAGGAGAAACTGATGTGGTTGTGAATGAAAAGAGAATATGAGAACAGGAATACAAGTTGGACAGGGAGACAGGATTCTGAAATGAATAAATGCTGTATATATGTAGAAGGTCAGCATAGGAATGGAATGGTCTGAAATACATGAGGTTGAATTTGGGAGAGGTATATGGGACAGAAGACAAGCAGAGAAGAGCAAGTGAAAAGATGCTACAGATGGAGGGGGAGTGTAGCATGAGTACAGCTAGTTATAGACCAAGAAATGAACTGTTATGCTTATTTACAAATGCCAGGAGTATCAGAAATAAGGGAGATGAAACTGTTGCATTGATTGAGTTTATGTGTCTGAACATAGTTGCAATAAGTGAAACATGGCTAGATGAAAATGACATCTTGATGGAAACAGAAATGGAGGAATACGATGTTTTTCATGAAGATAGGAAAGGCAAGAAGGGAGGGGAAGTTATAATAGCAGGAGAATTATGTCCACAAGGTTCAGATACAAGGGGATAAAAGTGGCAGTGGTTTTGAAGCAATATGGTGTGAAGTGGAGGTCGATAGAATATTTAGAAATGGAAGGAAGCACCTTTATCCCCACAAATTTTCTTCAACCATGGTGCAGACAAAAGCTAGCAAAGGGTGATCATTAGGGGTGATTTCAATTATGGCAATACTGATTGGAATGGAGAGATAACATCAGGAAATAAGGAGAATTAATTCTTAAGTGACAACAATCTTAGACGATATGTAATGAAGAACACACGAGGATAAAGAATTTTAGATATGGTTATATATTCAGAGAATGCGATTGTGAATGCAGTGTGTGTGACCTTCCCCTGGTTGGTGAGAGTGACCATGAAGTGATCACCTGGGTTGAGCCAGTCATGCGAGAACTTCTATAAAGAAAGGATATATGTAGAACTACAAGTCTGGTGATTATGAAAAGCTTAGAAGACAACTGAGAGCTATAGTGGGGAAAGAGAAGTTGAGTGGAAAGGAGACAGATGCTGCTGGAAGTTTAGGGGTCACACTGCTAGAGCACTGATCAAGAGCAATTTAACAGCAGTAATGTCTGAATGTATTCCAAAGGTGAAAAGGTGAAATAAGATAGGAGTAAAATGGGTGAATGAAGAGATTAAGTGCATATACTGTGGTGAACTTCGATTTTTCAGAGACCTTTGATAGACTTCCATGGGACCAGCAAGTTGGAGAGCTGATTGGTTGTCAGACAGATATCAACTATATAGAAGTATCAGCTGAATAGAAGAAGAGGAGGATTATGATTGAGACATATAAATTGGTGTAGGGTTGTTACTAGATTAATGTGGAGGAGATTTTTCATAGAGTAGAAGAAAGCTAGGGTAGAATTAGAGACAATCCCCTGGAAGCTGTATGAGGAGGATGTGAGGAGTGGAGTGAAAAGCACATTCTTTGCATGGTGCATGGGTAGTGATTGGAATACATTGCCTGAAAGTGTTTTGAGTGTAGAAACTGTGAATGGGTTTAAGGCATGACCTTTTTGCATCTTTTTGCACAAAAGGATAGACCTCCCGCAACGATTCCTTTGACTCCATGTGGGTTAGATGTTAATAATAACGTAGTAAACAAGGAAGTGAACAATAAATTTATCATATGAAAAGTGGTGTAAGAGTGCAATGACTCTGCAGGACGATGTTGTGGGCATAGTGTGTGTGAACGAGTTTATAGTGCAGAAAGGTATTGGTTCGGTGGGACCTCCCATGATATATCTATCAACTCCATGAAATTTGCAAATAATATATATATATATATATATATATATATATATTGATAAATTCTTGAAATATATTGAACGAATTCTTGATTAACAGTTAACATGCAATTATGTAGTCTGTTTAGTCATAACTGCTATAATAACAATCAAAGTAGAGAGAGAAGCCCATACAAAAAAGACTTGAAAATGTGAATGTTCTTTTTGAAAATGACATGAAAATAAACCAATCAGTGAAATTGACTGATCTTTATGTTAATATATCACATACAGGCAGTCCCCGACTTAGGTAAGAGTTACATTCAAAAACTTTACATGACTAGAATTTGTGTAAGCTGGACTTAATCCCTTTGCTCATTAATCATACTCTATTGCTTACACATTTTGTGTATCTGGTAATGCTTTGAAGGTTATTTCTGTTAGTTTCAGTCACAGAATTCACACACAAACTGGAATTCAATAAGTAATTATTAATGCAAAGTAATATAATACTCTATGAATAGTATGAAAGAAATAATTCTTTTTAAATGTTTAATTTAAATAATCAAGAGATGAATTAATATGGTTTATTTCCTCTTTTCATAAAGATATCAAATAACATATCATTTATTTCTCTTTGGACTTTTAGAAAATGCAAGGCATTAGGATCCACACAAATACTAAAAATGTAGAACATGCAAACATTAAAAACAGAGAACATCTGTGTTTAAAACAAGACTGAGGAATGTACATGCACGCAACACGTGGATGGTCTGCCTTACAGAAGACCACCATTATTTGGTGTGAATAACGCAGGAAGGTTAAATAAGTTTTATAATTTTCTAGCCCTTTAAATATAAATAATTTGCATAAGCTGAATTTACATAAGTCAGGAACTGCCTGTACTTGCAAAATAAGTAATAAGAATTTACCTGTCTCGCTGAGTTTCCAAATTATGACAAGCAGATACGCCTGCTAGATTGCAATTCCTCTTTCTTAGGTTTTCGACCATTACTTCACCAAATTTATCTTCCATATTCACCTGAAAATATTTTCAAGGGATTTTTAATCCTTGTATTATTCTCAAGTTTTAATGCATTTAATAAAGCACTGTGTGACAACCCTTTTCAAATAAAACAAAACTATTATTTTGCATGTACATAATACAGGGTTGT
This sequence comes from Typopeltis vanoorti, assembly GCF_054136105.1. Lineage (NCBI taxonomy): Eukaryota > Metazoa > Arthropoda > Arachnida > Uropygi > Thelyphonidae > Typopeltis > Typopeltis vanoorti. The sequence continues at coordinate 87,681,807 of NC_143572.1, read as the reverse complement.
CCACAAGTAATAGGACATAATCACTACAATTTTATTATGTATTATTATGATTATTATTTGGATTATTGATTTTTGTTTGATGTCATTAATTGATAACTATTCTGATTTCCAAATAGTGGATGATTCGAATCATGGAGGACCATAATTACCAATGTCAAATAAATAGCATGGATTCTCTCATTACCCTATTACTTCTTGGTCACCTATATATTATAAAATATGAAAATGAAATAAATATATAATCAGGGCCAATACCTTGTTTGTAAGAAAAGGGAAAAAAAGAGGGAGAGATATGATTAATTAGTTGGATTGTTGGTTGATTTATGCTTTATCGGCACAAGGACAGCAAATGTTATACCATGCTATATCAAAGGTAACAGCAGTACATATTAATAAACAGTCATAAAGAGATAAATGAGTAAATATATGTACAAAAAAATTAAGCAATGCAGTATTTACGTATAAACTGAATTCATAATCAAATGCATGCAAAAAAAGAAAAATCATTCTTTGTAAAATGTTAAAAATGTCATGTAATTTATTCAAGTCTGATAACATCTGCCTAAATGTACATAGCCAAGCAAAACAAATAAAAATTTCACTCTTCTCTCATGTGAGGTGATGGAACTTCACCAGAATATGACAAATGGCGAGACATGTTGCATTTTTCGCACGTGCATAGGTCATCAGCACTCGGTAAATAAGAGGTTCTAGGAAGATTTGCCATAAGCATTTACGCCATTTTAAGCATTTAAGACATTTTGCATTCATTTTTGTAAATAATCAATGGATGATAAAGGGCATTTCTGTAGAACCTCTGGAGAGGTTCTACAGAAAATAGTGGGAGATCAGGGGAAAACCAGAGGTCATCCCTGGAAACTGTATATAGAGAGTGTGAGAAACAGGTTTTTTTCATGCAGATTTGTGAATAATTGGAATGCCTTGCCTGAGAGTGTGGTGTCTGCAGAGAATTTGAGTGTGTTTAAAGAATGGTATGATTAGCTGTGTGTATGATAAAAGGACCTCCCAGATGAGTCTTTGACTCCATGGAGTCTTGGGTAATAATAATAAAATCATTAAAAAGGCAAATATTTATTAAGGTGAATTTCAGTGATACATAATACAGTATAATGAAATCATTTAAAAATTGTGCAAATTAAAAGAGATGCTGCATAAATAATTAACTTTATGCTGCAGATCGTCAATTCAACAAATCCATTAGTAACATTGCTCACTGGAAGAAATGCTAATGCTGTGAAGCATTTAATTTTCGTGTTGAATTCAGAATCTGTTTGATAGTTTAACTTCAAACCAATGGCAACAATTTTGCAATAAAGATTTTGTGCCATATGAAATAAACAACCTGTTATAGTTGATGTAAATATGTTAGAAAAAGCATTGATAATTGCTTTCTCGAAGTCAACCATTAATGTTTCGGGATCTAATGATGAATGTAAGCCCTTTAAGGCACTGAATAATCTGCTGTAAATTAATTCTGATTTGCCAGGAAGCAAAGCAAAAAGATGTGGAATGCTAATACTTCCTATTATTATATGTAACCTGAATAACTGATAATATATATTTGGGCTGCATTTAAAAGTACTGTCGCATGGCCAATCCTTATTTTCAAGATCATCTAATCCAACTTGTGTACCCAACACTAAAATTCTATCTTCATCATCTTCACCACTAATCATATAATAAAAATTGCTCACCATTTTCTAGAAATTTCTACTCATCTGGAATTATATATCCACTTCTTTCATTTGGGATAGGGGATGCTTGGCCTTTCTTTTGCCTCTATCTAATATTACGACACAAATTTTCTAAAGACGACATCAGAGATGAAGTGTTACCTAAATTTTGTGAAATATCAGCAATTAAAGACCGAGCAGAGATTTGTTAACTAGTAGCTGATGATTTTAAGTTTGCCATTACTTGATAAACTTTAGATTTCCAGGGTTGAGAAGGGTGATAATGCTCACCTTGAATGTTTAATATAACGGAATTAGTGCATAGAAATATTTATTAAAGAAAGCACACAAGCAAACTGTCAGTGAGAAAGCTTAATTTTAAAGAAATTACCGTATAAGATGCACCCCCTTATTTGTACATATTTTTTTTAGGAAAAAAACTTTATCACTGAATATTATAATGAATTTACAGTATTTCAAATATAAAGTAATAAGTAGGTCTACTTTCAACAAATACCTAATACGCAATCACACGTAGCTTGTATGCAATATTGCAGCAATGCCGACGTTTTTCAGCCATAATTTGCCAAGAAATTTAAAGAAAATTTAACGGCAGAAATTTATCACTGTTCACAATAACCGAGACAACAATTGGAAAGTTTAAATGAACAGGAACACAACTGTGATCGTCGATGATAGCGCATGCGCATCCACTGAACTCTACGTAACTGGAATGCTCTCACACACAGGAAGGAAGCAAGAAAGAAATCGCGTAACTCGGAACAGAGAAAATTTCCAGAAATGAAAGTAATAAAAAACTGAGTATCGGCGTATAAGACACACCCTGTTTTTCAGACCTATTTCAAAGAAAAAAAGTGCATCTTATACGCCGGCATATACGGTACCTCTCTCTAACTAGTTGGTTGATAAGGTCACCAGATTGTTAGTTTAAATTTTTAGGGCAAACATCTTACAGCAAAAATGTTTACGGCAAATTTTCCAGCCACGAAATAAGAATACGTAACATGACGGGAATCAATTAAATTTTATTTAAAATCACAATTTTATATTTGGGCCTTAATTGAATCATATTTTATTACAACCATCCACTAAGTGGCATCTACTATATGACTTAGCTCTGTAAATAGGATTAACATTCTTGGTTGTAGCTTCAACTTGTGATTATGCCAATGCATAATCACAAGTTTCTGTTCAAAATATTTGCAGTAATAAAATTACTATATTATTGTGAATATGTGTGTCTAATAAAATAAAAGCATCTCAAAGAACACTGAAACCAGATGTCCTTGTTTCAGAAATAAGTCTCTTATATGTTTCTGAAAGGACAAATGGTCCAAAGTTGAATGATGTCTACATAAGCTGTATCAGAAGATCACTGCTTTCTAAATACCTGTAGAAGTCTGGCATTAATCATTTACTCCAATATTTTACAAAGACAGCTAGTCAGAGCAACAAATCGATAATTGTTTACTTGAGTTGGATCCTTTCCTGGTTTTGGGATGGCAATCACAACTGACTTATGTCAAGAAACCAGAAATTCTTCCTCTGTAAGTATTTTATTATATGAGAAAGCAATCTACAGAAGAAATGGAAGATGTTTTATCATCTCATAATATATGTCATCTGGAAATACTGTACTGGAGTGGACAATAAAAGTGCTCTTTTTAGATCCTCTTTAATGAATGGCTGATTGTACAGCTGTAAAATAGATAGAAAAAACTTAGCCACTGTTTCTGTTGTTGCTCTTTATTAAAAATTCAGAAACATATGAAGCTGTTACTAAGATTCTGGCAAAATGTTCTCCCAAAGTGTCTACAATAGCTTTGGGATTAGCAACAATACATCCATTATGTTCCAGGGTAGACAACTGTGTGTTCTATATCCACCTTTCATTTTCTACATTTTATCCCATACAATTTTTGCATTGATTATTTGATGTATCAGTAATACAAATTGTATCCAAGATTGTTTTTGACTGACATCACACAATGGGCTTTGGCCCAAGCACATTTAAAATCTATTAAATTTGATGTGGTAGTGTATATTTGAAATATACTCCGATACTCTATCTTGATCTTTTTTAGCTGCTTGGCACTCTAGGTTCCACCAAGTCTTTGGATAGAGTGGAAATTAAAATGATGTTTTTGGAATTCCAGCTGTTAGGTATTTGATTGATTGCTTCAACATTAAATTTTGCAAGATACGAAAAAAAAGTATTCCAGTCAGCCCATTACATTTTCCATGTGGGAATCCATACATGAGAACATGGTAAAGACAGCACAAACAACAGGAAAATTATTGCTTCCATTATTATTATTATTATTAAAACAAGACCTCATGGAGTCAAAGACTCATCTAGGAGGTCCTTTTATCTCACACACATCTCATCATACCGGGTCTTAAACACATTCAAACTCCTTGCAGAAACCACACTCTCAGGCAAGGCATTCCAATCATTCACAACTCTGCACGAAAAAAACCTGCCTCTCACTCCCCTACTCACAGCCTCTTTATACAGTTTCCAGGGATGACCTCTGGTTCTCCCCTGATCTCCCACTATTCTATGTAGAACTTCTCCACAATTGATCCTATAACAACCCCTTACCAACTTGTAGGTCTCTATCATATCTCCCCTCTTCCTTCTCTCCACTAGACTCTGCAAATTACATCTTTTCAATCTTTCCTCATACTCGACATTCCAGAGGTCAGAAACTACCTTAGTCAGTCGCCTTTGCACCCTTTCCAACATCTCTTCATCCTTCTGAAAACCAGGTGACCAAATCTGGGCACAATAGTCCATGTGTGGCCTAATCAAAGCCTTATACAATGGAACAAGAATCTCCCTACTTCTACACGTCAGTGTCTTCCTCATCATTCCCAGAAGTCTTTGTGTTGTCTTCACAATTTTGGCGATGTGTCCCCTAAATTTTAGATCCTTATCCACTATCACTCCCAGATCTCTTATTTCCTCTACTTCCAACAATATATTCTCACCAAGCATAAATTCTGCATCCCATCTTTGTTTTCCAAATTTTAAAACCTTACATTTTGCAACATTGAACTTGCATCCCCATTTGCTTGCCCAATCACTCAATTTATTCAAGTCTTCTTGCAAGGCCACAACATCTTCACTACTCTTTATGGTTCGTCCCAACTTTGCATCATCTGCAAACAACTGAATATCTCTATCCAAATCTTCGCCAATATCATTAATATACAAGTTAAATAGTAATCTTCCATACATATTCCTCTTTGACATCTCACAGGATGCAGTGAAAAAATGGCAGGGGAGCATATTGCAAGATCTATTGCATAATACGAGTGGGTAGGCATATAGAAGAAGGTAATGACTCCAGTATTAAAGAAAGGAAAGATCATGATTGTTGAGGATTCGCTCAATGATAAGATCTTGTTCATTTGTGTTGGCATTACTACACAGTGTTGTGCCCATTAAAGTCACCCATGAAAAGTATGGGCTAAGGCAGTTGCAATTTAAGATTATCAAATTCCATACCATTTAACTCATAACCCAGCAATCAATATACTGAACATACTGTTATAAGAAATCCTAGAGATAAGCAGATCACTATTGCTTCCAGAGCAATATCAAGATGGAAATGGTAGAAATGAGTATGATTTCCCATTAGGATAGCTACTCGACCATGAGCAAGATCATTGGCTGTTCTGTTCTTACGAACACCACTGAAATTCTTTACGTTTCCTGCAGACAAACAGAATGGCTTGTGTTTCTGCAGCACAATCTTGATATTGTTGATATTCTTGCAAAACCCATGACAATTCCATTGTAAAATTTTTCCAATTGTTTTGGCTTTGTAGACTTATCTGATTTCCGAGAGGTTGAGGGCTTACCTTTTTCAGGTAAACCCTCAACCTTGCCATTATATTTTTCACAAGGGTTCTCATTGAATGAGACTATTTTTGGAGTTAACCGGGAAAAAAGGCTTATGTGTTCGTCACACATGTTGAATTGGATTTTAACGGTATTGATGCGAACACAGATTGATAAGAAAATAACTATTACTTAAATAATAAAGAGTCAATCGGCTTCATTTCGGCAATATAAACATTATTTTAATTAAGGGGATATTAAATCCCACATTGTTTTAAAACCGAATAAGAAACTCGAAGATTGGAATCAGAGAGTTTCATGCCGAATATAGTATAATAAACTATAAAAGTATCGGCGACTACTAGCGTCAGCAAATGCACGTAGTCCTAGTATGTAGTAAAAACTCAGGCAGCTCGTAGCAAAGGTGGCAAAGTTCTGATCGCTATTCTTGGTATTTTTCATAATGTAAAAACACATTTCCTAAGAAATGTATGCTGTTATTACATTATGGTGGGAGGTCACTACCCAGACCAGTTTCAGCCTTTATTGAGGCTTAATCAGTGAGTAGCTAGACCAAATTAATACCAAAGGGTATAGCGAAAAGAACTTATATACTCTGCTATACGAGTTGTCAAAAAGGTGCACCCATTAAAGTTACTTCATTTCGGCAATATAAACATTATTTAAATTATCATCATCATCATCAAATTCCTGCCATGTACCCTCAAGGGGTGTACAGGATATGATAGTACTACATGAAAAAAATTACATCATTATTAATTTCCTATCTACAATTTTCCTCCAAATCAGTATGTTACTTGTCAACACTCCAATATTATCAGCTCTTATATTTCTATCGTCTAAAGCACTTTGTACCGTATCAATCCACCTATATCTTGGTCTTCCTCTCAGTCGTTTTCCTGCCAACCTGGCAGAGAACACTTGTATTGCTAATCTTTCCTCGCCCATTCTGTTTAAGTGACCATACCACCTGAGATTAGCTCTGCTAACGTATTCCTGGATGCTGACAATGTCAAGTTATTTCCTAATATCCTCGTTTTTAATATGATACTGCCATTGATGCCATCTGTTCACGCCTATAATCTTTCTCAGGACTCTCATATCTGAAGTCTCTAGTCTTTGGTCAAGTGTTTTACTTCTGACCCAGCTCTCAGATCCATAAGTTAAAACTGGTTTGAACACTGTCTTGTATACAGCTAATTTAGTGTTGCGACTAATTTCTCTCTTATTCCATATGAATTTATTCAATTGACTTCCCACCATACCAGCTTTGCTGATTCTGTTGTCTATTTCTATATTTAATTTACTATCTTCAGCAAAAATCGTGCCTAAATGGCTGAAATGTTTTACTTGTTCCACAGGTTCTCCATTCACAACACAGTTGACATTTTCAATGATTCTGCCTATTTTCATTGTCTTTGTCTTTTTATTGCTGACCTTCATACCATATCTATTACAAGAGCTATTCAATTTAGTCAGAGAATCTTGCAGACTTGTAGCGGATTTATTTAGAAGTATAACATCATCCGCATAAAGCAAAGAGCTGACATTAACATCTCCAATTTTGATATTAGGTTTAATACCACTTTCTTTCATAATGTGATCCATATAGATAATGAATAACAGAGGGGATAATGTACATCCTTGTCTCACACCCGATTTAACATTAAACCATCTTCCTGTACTTCCTTCAATTCTAACTGCTGACTTACAACTCAAATAAAGACTAAGTATTGCTTGATATAATGTCCCACTGACACCATATAACTGCAGCGTATTGAATAGCTTCTCTCTTGGCACCTTGTCATATGCCTTTTCCAGATCGACAAAACTTAAATACAGATCTTTGTTATATTCCCATGCTTTCTCGACTATTTGTCGTAAAGTGAAGATCTGATCCTGACAGCCTCTATTTGACCTGAATCCAGCTTGTTTTTCACCAAGCTGGATTCTTCCACAATTCTTCTCAACCGTTTCTCAAGTATACTTGCATAGATCTTGCCAGGAACACTCGGTAGGGAAATACCTCTGTAATTCTCACATGAAGTTTTATTTCCCTTTTTATATATGGGTACTATGAGAGCTCTACTCTAATCATCGGGAATTCGTCCCTCTGTCCAGGCTTTCTGAACTATGCAGTGCAGCCACTGTAAGACTCTTATACCACCATACTTCAGCATTTCTGGTCCAATATCATCTACTCCTGCTGCCTTTCCACATTTCAAGCCTTTCATGGCTTTTTCTACTTCAAGTATGGATATGTATTCCTGACTGCATGCCTGGTCAGTGTTTTTTACCACTGTGCTGTCATCACTGCTTGTTTCATTTAGCAGTTTTTCAAAGTAATTACTCCATACTTCAAGGATATCTTTTTCTCACGTTTTCATGTCACCTTTATCATCTCTAATTCCTTTTATAGCACTCTTTCCTCCATTCTTAAGCTTCTTCAACAACCTCCAGAATATTTTACCACCTTCTTGATATTTATTTTCTATATTATTGCCAAAGTCCTCCCATGACTTTTGTTTAGCTAGTTTTACACAGTGTTTAGCATTCTTGCATTTGTCTCTATATTCTCTAAGAGCACAAGCTGACTTATTTGACAGGAACTTTTGGTATGCTTTCTTCTTTTCCTTCACTGCCTCTTTAACCTCCTGTGTCCACCAGGGAGTTCTGATTTTTTTATCCTTAGAAACAACCTCACCACATGCCTCTCTGGCAGAATCAATCAATGTTTTCTTCAGAGTTTGCCAATGAATCTCCAAGGTTTGATTCCTGTTCTCAAACTCTTTCATTTTTCCTTCAATAATCTTTGTGTATTTTAGTCTACAGCTCACATCTGAGAGCTGCTCAACTTTTATTCGCTTTAAAACTTTCTTACATGTTATTCTTTTCAATATGAAATTCAATTTTATCCTGCTCAAGACTAAATAGTGATCACTTCCAATTTCAAATCCTCTGTACACTCTGGTGTCCTGCACCAGGGAGAAAACATCACTATCAACAATAACATAGTCAATGAGACTTTTCTTATTCCTAGCCTCTTCTCTCCATGTGAATTTGTGCACATTTTTATGTTGGAACATGGTGTTAGTAATAACCAGTCCATGTCCTAAGCAGAAATCCAACAGATATTTGCCATTATTATTAGCTTTGCTCTTTTCTCCAAATTTTCCCAAAATATTTTTGTATGTCTCACAATCATTTCCTACTCTACTATTTAGATCCCCAACAAGGACCAACTTTTCATTTTTCATTGTGTCAGTTGCTTTTTCTAAAGCCTCAAAAAATTCCTCCACTTCTACCTTAGTAGAATCTTCTGTGGGACCACAGGCACAAATAAGTCTCATTGTCCAGTTCCCCATTCTCATATTTGCCCACGTTACTCTACTTGGGACTGACTGCCATTCAAGAAGATTAGCCTCGTATTTTGTGTTGAATACTATGGCTACTCCTTCTTTTCCTTGATTGTCATTGCCTGAATATAACATTTTGTATTTATTGCTCAGAAAGATCTCACCAGTTTTGGCCTTTTTTGTTTCAGTCACCCCTATTATGTCAATCTGGTACTTATCTAATTCCTCAGTTAGCTCCATTTCTTTGCCATTCAGGCTTCTTACGTTGATAGTACCGATCTTTAACTCTGGTGATGTTGAGTTGGAGTTTATTTTCAGATTTGTTCCAGTAGCTGACTTTTCGCTGTTCACCCTGGTTTCCTGGCGAAAACAACGGGGGCCTTGTTTAACCGGGCGACGCGCCAGCCGGCATGAAATTTTGTCATGTTGTACCATCATTCTATATTTTGGTTTAACCAATAAGAATACAATTTGGTCGGCTAAATCCCAAATTGCCAGCCCATCCTCATCCATTCAGTATCCAAGTAGATACCCAACATTTTTTAAATTAAGTTGATATTAAATCGCACATTGTTTTAAAACCGAATAAGAAACTCGAAGACTGGAATCAGAGAGTTTCATGCCGAATATAGAATAATAAACTATAAAAGTATCGGCGACTACTAGCGTGAGCAAATGCACGTAGTCCTAGTACATAGTACAAACTCGGGCAGCTCATAGCAAAGGTGGCAAAGTTCTGATTGCTATTCTTGGTATTTTCCATAACGTAAAAACACATTTGCTATACCCTTTGGTGTTAATTTGGTCTAGCTACTCACTGATGAAGCCTCAATAAAGGCTGAAACCGGTCTGGGTAGTGACCTCCCACCATAATGTAATAACAGCATACATGTCAAAGGAAATGTGTTTTTACATTATGGAAAATACCAAGAAAAGTGATCAGGACTTTGCCACCTTTGCTACGAGCTGCCCAAGTTTGTACTATGTACTAGGACTACGTGCATTTGCTCACGCTAGCAGTCACCAATACTTTTATAGTTTATTATACTATATTCGGCATGAAACTCTCTGATTCCAATCTTCGAGTTTCTTATTCGGTTTTAAAACAATGTGGGATTTAATATCCCCTTAATTTAAATAAGTATTTATTAACTTAAAAACTAATATTTTGCTGGCATTATATCCAGCATCTTCAGAGCACACAAACAAAGTTTGTTACAATAGCGAGACAACCACAATTCGGTGTAACAGTGGGACTGGTATAAGTAATTGCGGCGTGCAACACAAGACTAAAGTCCTAATTAGGTGCCATCTAAGTTTAAAAAAAAAAAAAAAAGTAGTCTGAAGTTTTGAAAAGTATTAGTCCAAAGTTTTTTTTTTTTTTTTTTTTTTTTTTTGGGGGGGGGGGGTTAATTTGGTCTTAGGATGACTGTCTCCCAAATCTTTGGTAGATTTATTTATTCATACTTGTTGAGTTTTTTGGAAGATTTATTTATACTTGTTGAGGTTTGGAGTATGTTTTAAGGCTTCTGTTGATTCCAGAAACAACCTCTCTGACTCGTAGAAGCTTCTGTGCAGTACTTTTGTTTTTTTTTTTCAATTAATCCTGTGAGCAGGGATATTCAAAGCATGGTCTACCAGACCTGACTTGCCATAGCGAAAGTGCCAGATATATTTTTTGTGTTCACTGAGGCAGATGTAAACAGTTCTTCCTGTCTGTTCATAGTAAGCTCGATGACATGAACAGGCCACTTCATAGACTCCTGGATGTGATAAAGGAGGAAATCTGTCCTTAGGTGAACGGATGAGAGTTGCCAATTTCACATAAGGTTTAAATATGATGCGTAGTGGTGTTTGTTAAGCACCCTAGATATCTTTTCAGATGTGCCTTTAATGTATGGGATGGTGATAGTTTTGTTGTAGTCTTCTGTGGTAGATAGTGGTGGTGGTGGGGGGGGGGGATTTTTGGGTAGCATTTAGTATTTTATCTATCTTATGGAGGTTATAGGCCATTGGTCAGGAAGGTGTGATGCAGGTGAGAAAGTTCAGTAGTGAGAGCAACGTCATTGGAACAAATTGCTCTAGCTCTATGGGTTAGTGTTTTTAAGATACCATATTGTTGAGAAGGGTGATGGTGTGATTGTTTGTGTAAATATCTCCCTATATGTGTGGGTTTCTATAAACCGAGAATGATAAGGAAGGGCAGGCAGTTATTGGCTTCTAGTTCCATTGTAAAGTGGATTTTAGGGTACTGGCTATTTAGATGCACTAAAAATGTATTCAATGTGCCTGGGCCATGTGTGGGCAAATAGCAAACACATCATCAACATAGTGTAGCCAGAGACAAAGTTTGAGAGCTAACTTTTGAAGATGTTCTATGTAGAAGTTGGCTAAGGGGGGGGGGGATCCCACAGCTGTCCCATCTAATTGTTTGTATATTTTCCCTTTCCATGTAAAATAACCTGCCTGTAATGTGAATTTAAATAGCTGAAATATATCAGGGGAAAAGTGTGAATTTAGTAAGTTAAGTGTCTCCGTTAATGCTACATTTGTGAATAATGAGGTGATATCAAAACTCACCATTAAGTCTGAACTATTTAAGGTGTGGTTTTCTAAAATACTTTTTAGGTGGGTAGAATTTTTAACAAAAGTGGGAGAATTGTTTGTGCAAGTGGCTAGTAGTTTGGCTAAATGTTTAGCTAATTTATATGTAGGATTGTTTATACTATCTACAATAGGGCGTAAAGGTGTACCTTGTTTGTGAATTTCTGGAGCTCCATATATCCTGGTGTTTTAACGTGAAAGGCTTTGAGTTTGTTGACTGTTTCTTTTGGCCAGGAAGTGACTTTGTTCAATAACTTGCACACTTTATTCTTTTGAGAGCTGGTGGGATCTCGATCTATAATTTGATATGTTGACTGGTCTTGGAGAAGTGCGTGCATTTTGCTTTCATATTCTGTTGTATCCATCACTACAGCTGCGTTTCCTTTGTCTGATTTAGTTATGGTAATGTGGTTATTATTGCGTAGCTCTTTTAGAGCCATTATTTCATTATCATTATGCGTATCAAGGATTTAGGCCTAGCATGGCCTGTTCCGGCCTTAGAAGTCATCGTTGAATTGTATAAGAGGATGTCCTGGTTTTCTTTTTCCTAATGGCTTGTACTTTAAGACTTATTTTGGTAATCTTTCTGTTTTCATTCTTTGAACGTGTTCCATTCATTTATGTTTATATTTTTTAATTTTTTCTATTACTGGTTCTTGGTTTAATCTTTCATAATTTCTTTGTTTCTTTTGTGATCAAATAGGGTATACTTTGCAGTTTCCCTCATAAACTTCATTTCTGCTGTTAATAATCTTTGTTTGTCTTTCTTTATGTGTATGTTTATCTTTCTTTATGTGGGTTATTATTTTTGGCAGGCTTAGAATGGATTAGAATAATGGTGTTAACCGAATATTATTGGCTATTGCTGGAGGCAGATCATATATCCCAAGTTCAACAGAAGCCATTATTTTGGCTTTTGGAACTTCTTTAGGAGTAACGGCAAAATTGTGTCCCCGACTTAACGCACTCGTGGCTTCTTTGGTTAAGGTTACTGATGATAAGTTCACCACAATGCCATCTTGATGTAATTGCGGCCGCTGAATAGCTGGAGGATTTCAAATTTCTTCTGGTGCCGGTTTTTAACTTTGGCAAATTATTTGTTGGCTGTAGAGTCAGAGATGTTATCTAGGATATCCCATAGCTCCGGGTTCAAAATGTTACATAGTATATCACGTAATGCACTGATGGAAGAATTTATTTTTGAAAGTTCTCGGCGAGTAGCGTATAACTGTTCCCGTAATAGTGCTAAACTTGCTCATTTATAAATACGTTGGGCTTTGACTGAGTTGTTTTTAGAGTGAAACCGTAGATTGTACAACCGATGTACTGAACAGAGAAGCTCTCATAATCATCAAGTTCAGGTATGGTGAAATGTGGAATAGATAAATGAGTTTGAGTTGCTATTGACATTTTCTTAACTGCTACATTCTCAGCATAAGAGAATCTCAGGATGAGTAGCTAACTTCCTTTTTTGTTTGCATCATAATATATTTTATATTTGTATTTAATGTTTGTATTTCTCTTCCATCCTTACACTTCTGACATTCATAGGAGCAGGCTGGATGATCTCCCTGACAGTTTACACATTTTAGCTTTCTTTTGGAGAGTAAGATTTGTTATCACTCTCTTTACTGCCAGTGTGGCAGTAAAGAGAGTGATTCCTCTACAGATGGTAGAGCCACAACAAACAGTTTGGACATGTCCATATTTCTGACATTTAAAGTACCTCAGTGGATCAGGGATGTACAGCCTAACAGGACAGGAGATACCCTGCTTTTACAGATGTTGGAGGCTTAGGTGGATCAAAAGTAAGAATGATGTTCCTGGTTGGAACTAGGTGACCATCCCTACCTATCAGGATGCACCTCACACCTGTCACTCCCCTCCCTGATCTTTAAGCTCTGAACATATCTCCTCATCAGGAACATCAGGGAGAACTCATTCTGATATCATTCCTCTACAAGAATTGAGTATTTTATGAGGTGTTACTGTGACTGGTATTCTGCCCATGGATGTTTCTCTCGGTGGTTTTTTAGAATGTTGCTGAGATGTGTTTCCACAAGGATATCACTAGAAAGTAATTTTTCAAGTTTTGAATAAAGAAGATTGACATTTTTCCTATTGGCTTTTCACTTGTTATGTGAATAATTAAAAACACTAGTAGATTTATACTAGTATCATATATCTTTTGTTTCTTACTTCTCTGTTACCAAATATTGTATCTATGGTATCAGTACTTGAATGGAACTTTGTTAGGGTCCCCCGAAACATTTGAAGATGAAGAATTCATATGCAAGAGATTTTCTGTTTGGTACTAGAGCTCCCCACCCACCATGGAGCCATATGTGGACACCCACTGACTGGCAAGCAATGACTGCACTTGGGAATGGAACGCTATGACTACCCTGGACACTATACTAGCACCACATCAAGCCTTGAGTCCTATCCCTTGATCATGAGGTGAGAGATTTACTGTAACACCATTGACCCTTGCAGGCAAGCTCATGGGCTGACCGATCCTGGCCAGGCCATACAGAACTACCCATCTTACTGAAGCAAATGCCTGGTAGTCTTGCACTACTTTGGCAAACATGCCATCAGGGTGTTAGAAACCTAGTGATGGCAGTCTAAAATAAAAGGATAGCAAAAAAAGATGCAGACATAGAGTCAAGAATACATGATAAAAAGCAAAGAAAAAGAAGAACAAAAATGGCCAGTACCATCACTGGAAGGTCCCCTCCACCACGGACAGGTCCTACAAGAAAGGGGGGGGGAGTATGGTTTTTGATCAACTTTTGCCAGAGAACTTTGTAGATGTGTGGACTGTGGATTTTTTCTCTAGAAAACAAGACAAGAATTCAGAGCCCACACATCCACAAAGTTCTCTGGCAATGCTCTAATAAATAATTAAAATGAAGAAATGTAATTTTAAGTTTCAATTTTTCAAATATACTTTAATGAATAGAGGATTTTCACTCATGTCTCATGATATTCTAAATGCAGATTTATGGTTAAAGGAGAACAAAAAAATCAATTAAAAACAAAGGATGTGTCATAATGATGACCTGTTACAAGCTATTATAAGAGTAATAACATTAGAATCTAAGAGGTGGGAGGCTCTTGATTCTTATTGAAATATGGCTAATGAATAAGTTTTGAAGCTCTCTTTATACAATCTTAGTCTTTAACATTTTAGTCTGTTTCAATGGATCCTGGGAAGACAGCATGAGTCACAAAGCCCAATTCGTCAGACTCACAGAAACAAATGTAATCTTAATGTTCTTCTACATGTATCATAACTGATCTATCATTTTGTCCAAAAAATCAAATACTACACAAGCATGGAATCCATGCTTTTGTTAGCTTGTGATTTGGTAAAATAAGACTGAAGACATGAATATCATTTTTTCTGAAGTATAATTAACAATCATCTCTAATCCAGGGTATTGTAATAATACAGCAATGCACCACTTTGCTACTTATATATGGAAATATCATTTCTGCTATTGGATTGGCACTCACAGGTTTGACTCCAACTAACGAGACCTCATTAAAGGTTAGTATTGCATTTGTTGGAAGTTTTTCACTTTGTTATGAAGCAAATTATATTTGACAAAAAATTATATTCTTGTGTATCCTTTACTTGAGTGAAATAAGTAATGTTTCTGCATTATGAGAAAGGAAACTTATGTGAAGTCAACAGATTCTATATAAAGTAGTCTAGTTGTGAACATACTTCACATGGAGAATTGCGGGTGAATGGAAAACATTACCAAAATATTCCATGAATGAAGGGAGTATTAAGAACTTTAAGCTTCAATATGATAAATACGTTGCTAGCAGAGTGAATCACTCATGATGAGTGTGCTGACTGCATGGAGGGTGTGATTATGAAGAAGAAGATGATGATGATGATAATAAACTTTATGCCTCTAGATGCCTCCTTATGCTAGAGTGTACAGAGGATTTGAAATTGCAAGTAATCACCATTTAGTCTTGAGCAGGATAAAAGTGAATTTCATATTGAAAAGAAGAACATGTAAGAAAGTTTTAAAGTGAATAAAAGTTGAGCAGCTCTCAGATGCTAACTGTAGACTAAAATACACAGACACTATTCAAGAAAGAATGAAAGAGTTTGAGAACAGGAACCAAATCTTGGAGATTCAGTGGCAAGCCCTGAAGAAAACATTGATTGATTCAGCCAGAGAGGCATGTGGTGAGGTTGTCTGCAAGGAGAGAAAAATCAGAACTCTATGGTGAACAAGATAGTTAAAGAGGCAGTGAAGGAAAAGAAGAAAGCATATCGAAAGTTTCTGGCAAATAAGTCAGCTTGTGCTCTTAGAGAATACAGAGACAAATGTAAGAGAGCTAAACACTGCATAAAACTAGCTAAACAAAAGTCATGGGAAGACTTTGGTAAGAACATAGAAAATAAATATCAAGAAGGTGGCAAGATATTTTGGAGGTTGTTGAAAAAAACTCACAAATGGAGGAAAGAGTACTGTAAAAGGAATTAGAAATGAAAAAGATAACACGAAAACTGGAGAAAAAGAATTTGAAAAATTGCTAAATAACACGGAGGTAAAAAAAAAACACTCAACAGGCATGCAATCAGGAATACACATCCATTCTTGAAGCAGAAAAAGGCCATCAAAAGTCTGAAATGTGGAAGGCAGCTGGACTAGATGATATTTGACTGGAAATGCTATATGACAAGTATGGGGGTGTAAAAGTCTTACAGTGGCTGCACTGCATAGCTCAGAAGGGCTGGACAGGGGGATGAATTCCAGATGATTAAAGTAAAGTTCTCATAGAACCCATCTATAAAAGGGAAATAAAAGTGAATATGAGAATTATAAAGGTATTTCCCTACTGAGGGTTCTTGGTAAGATTTATGCAAGTATACTTGAGAAACGGTTGAGAAAGATTGTAGAAGGGTAGTTTGGTGAGGAACAAGCTGGATTCAAGACAAACAGAGGCTGTCAGGATCAGATTTCCACTTATAGTTGAGAAATCATATGAATATAAAAAAAAGATCTGTATTAAAGTTTGGTAGATCTGGAAAAGGCACATGACAAGGTAAGAAGAGAAAAGCTATTCAAAACACTAGTTATATGGTGTCAATGGGGCATTATATCAAGCAATGCTTAGTCTTTATTTGAGTTGTAAATCAGTAAGTACAGGAAGATGGTTTGATGTTAAATCTAGTGTCAGACAAGGAGGTACATTATCCCCTCTGTTGTTTATTATCTATATGGATCATGGATTATGAAGGAAAGTGGTATTAAACTTGATATCAAAATTGGATACGTTAATCTCAGCTCTTTACTTTATGTGGATGATGTTATACTTTTAAATAAATCTGCACAAGTCTGCAAGATTCACTGTCTAAATTGAATAACTGTTGTAATGGATTTGGTATGAAGGTCAGCAATAACAAGACAACAACAATGAAAATAGGGAAGCATTGAAAATATGAACTGCATGAATAGAGAACAACCTATTGAAGAAGAAAAACATTTCAGCTACCTAGGCACAATTTTTAGTTAAGATGGTAAATTAAATATGGAAATAGACAACAGAATCAACAAAGCTAGTAAGGTAGGAAATCAACTGAATAAATTTATAAGAAATAAGAGAGAAATTAGTCAAAACACTAAATTAGCTGTATACAAGACAGTGTTCAAACCACTCGATTAGTATGTCGACTCCTTGGAGTTTCCTGGAACAATAATAATAATAATAATCTCCAATATCATTAATATATAACACAATACAGAACACTATGGTACACCACTACCATCCTTTAGACTCAGCACCTTCATACATCACTTTCTGACTCGTTGGAGTCAGCCATACTTATCCACACCACACATATATTTTGCATATCCATCCATCCATCTCTCTCTCTCTCTCTCTCTCTTGTAGTCACCATTTGAAGATGATAATGTAGTCACCAAGTCTCTAGCTTAATTGTCAATTATTTGCAACAAATTTCTTTTAACATAATAGAGCCTGCAAGATCCTCCATCCAAAATACATAACACTTACCAAGGCATTTGACAGCATTTCACTTGAGAAGTATCCACTTTCCATATTGGAAAGACCAGTTAGGAATCACATCCAAAGCAAGTTCTACCTTTAAAACAGTCATACTTATATAGAATCATAGTGCCTTTGGATGCGATTCCTAACAGGCCTTTCCAATACTTTGATAATTGCACCAGGGATTATCAGAGATAATATGCTGCACCAGTCTTAGCTCTTGACTTGTAGAATGAAATTATCTTGTTCTCTTTCCACATATTAGGAATCATGATAATTTGATAGTTGTTCATCTTGTTTTTTAACATGCATTTGTTAAGACACAAGATGAACAACTAAGTCAGGGAACTGCTAAATCTCTTGTATATTCCTTCACCACCTATGCCAATGTCCACCCAGTTCAACTGCTGAATTGGAATCAAGCTCCTGTAATAGCTTTAATACTTCAAGCTTATCTACGTCTATTCTTTTCTACATTTTCTCTTTGGCTTCCAGAAAGCTTATGGGTTTCCCCAGAACATTTAAAAGTGGAACACTTAAAGACTTGAAAAACTCTCATGTGTCTGAGTTTCCCAAATAGGTCACTGATGTTATGGTGAAATCCCAAATTCTCCACTCATTCACTCTCTCTCCTCATGAAAAAAGTAACTTCATGACTTTCGTACGTTCCAGAATTACTATTATACAAGAGCCTGTGTCTCATGATTGAGGATCAAACAGAACACTTTGGAAACTAGAAACTTTTGTCAAATTACATACAAAGATTGCATACTGCTAAAAATAACAGAATGATTTCTATAAATTTTTTTTGTCTAATTTTATATCATAAGAAGAAACATATTTTAAAATGTTTTAAATGACTTGGGCAAAAATGTTTATTTGTTTGCCAAAGAAATTTTTAAATCACTCAAGATAGGTGTTAAGTGAATATGATTACCATGGATTTGTTTAACTTCAAACTTGGATAATAATTGTTTGCATTTTATAAATACCTTCAAATAAAGCCAATATATTACTTTAGAATAACTATTTTGGTATAAACCTCTTGTCATTCAAATATAATTTAAATATAGACAAGCACAGAACTGGCAAATTTTTCATAACTAACAATACCATTTTAAATATCATTCCTTAGTTTGTTGTGCATTTTCATATCAAGAAATTATTATTATTACGGGTATCTCCATGGAGTCAGTAGACTCATTGCGAGAGACCCAAACTAGCAATACAATATCTATCATATCTCTTCTTGAATTCATTTACAGACGAAGAACTCACAGCTGAGTCAGGCAATGAATTCCACTCATTCATCACCCTCCAAGCGAAAAACCTCGTTCTCACGCCCTTGTTAACCACACTCTTCATTAATTTCCAAGGATGATATAAATGAGAAGTAGTGACAGAAAAGTGGTATAAAATGTTGAAGAGAAATACAATCAGGAGTACATGCCAATACTTAAGGTAGAAAAACAGCAACCAGAAACCTGAAATATAGAAAGGCAGCTAGAATAGGTGTTATCAGAAATGCTCATATATGAAAGCATAATAATTTTATGTTGGCTGCACTGCACAATTTAGTTTAGGACTATTCAGTTCTACAATAATTAAATTCCCAATGACTGGAGTAGAGTTCTCATAGCACCTAGGCATACAAAAGGGAAATAAAACTGAATGTGAGAATTACAGAAGAATTTCCCTAATAAGTGTTCTAGGAAATATTTATGCAGGCATACTTGAAGAGAGACTAAGAAAAATTATGGAAGGGAAATTTGGAGAAGAACAAGCTGAATTCAGGCCAAACAGAGGTTGTAAGGATTAGATTTTCACTTTTAGGACAAATAATTGAGAAATCATGAAGTATAAGAATTATCTAAGTTTTGTACACAAACTAGTTGTTCTGTTAACAGTTAATAAACAGAACATCATACAGAGCAATAATATACAGTCTAAGAGTAAAATCAGATACAAGACAAGGATGCACATTATTTATGAGAGTGCAAATATGGATTGCATTAAGAAAACTGGCATTTAATCTGCCAAAATTGGTAGTGTTACAACGCTTTACTCTATGCAGATGATGTTTTACTTCTAAATAATCTGGTAACACTTCGCAACCATATGCCTGGGGAAGGAGTGTCCTAAGTTTAGGACTATTCAGTTGGGGACATGAGGAGCTGAAGGATCTTCCTCAGCCATAGCCAAGTTAGCCAGTCTTGGGCGTACACAGTAGGGATTTTTCCCCAATTTATCCTGGGGTTTTTCATCCTGCAAAGCAGACAAATCGGCATTGAGTAATACTATGGACATAGGATACACTGGGGCATAGGACTGACCACCTCACCCTGTGAACGGTTTGAGGTCCGATGATTAATTAACCCTCCACACCGCAAAGTAAAAGAGGGTAAAAGAAAGATGAATGAGATGAGATAAATCTGGTACAGAAATTCACAGGAAAAGTTTACATTATTATTAATTTCTAAGATAATTTTTCTACAGATTAGTTAGATAAGTCAAAACTACAATAGTGGCATCTTATATTTTGATAACCTAAAACACTTCTACCTACATCTTCAGGAGTTGTTAACTAAACCATGCAACTGTATAACAAATTTGGCTTGGAGAGCAGCAATAAAAAGACAAAAATAATGAAAACAGGCAAGATACATGAAAAATATCTTGGCTATTTAGTAAAAAATTTGTCCCTCCCATTCCATAAAACATTATAAAACTATAGTACATTAATGATGTAGGTGGAATAAGTTTATGTTATTTTTACATAACCTGGAAGAGGTGCGCAGCAGCTAGGTTCTCGTTCCTGCACCCTGTTAGTACCCATTAGGGAAAGCTTAAAGCTGCTATCAACCAAACACAAGCGACTGCACTAAAATGCTCCCAAATTTCTGCCCTAAAGGATCCTACCTGGGGCCAGGCCTAAAAATAATATCATTTAATATTGAAGGTTTCTCCAGTGTCAAGCAAGATCCCGTTGCAAATATTTGCAGAGATAATGACTGTGATGTGCTCTGCCTGCAAGAAACTCACAAAGGAGAAGGTGCTGCAAGACCTTACATCCATGGCATGAAACTCAAGGAATACCCCACGATAAATATGGTAGTGCAATATTTACAAAAAAGAACTTGATTCCATCGTCCATTGATTCAATGAACAACAGTAACATTGAGATTATTACAATCACATTTAAAAATATCTCAATCACCTCAGTCTATAAACCACCAGAAGAAGCTTTTTCCTTCCCTGACATCCTCCTTAATAATAATGCATACATGACTAATGTTGTATTAGGTGATTTTAACACCCATAGTGTTAACTGGGGTTGCACAAAGTCCAACGAAGATGGAGAACTTGTTGAAAAATGGGCTGAAAACCTTTCTCTAAACCTGATACATAATCCAAAACTCCCTGCCTCTTTCAACAGTGGCAGATGGAAGCGAGGCTATAACCCTGATCTCATATTTGTTAGCTCAAAAATATCCAACATTTGTGTTAAGGTCTTAAATCCGATTTCATACTCAACATAGACCTATAATGCTTCAATTCAACCCAGCAATTATGCCTAACACAGTCTCTTACAGACGATTTAATTTCCAAAAAGCTAATTGGAAGGATTTCATGGAAGATCTCGACTGCTCCATAGAACAAGTCCCTCCCAACCCTAAAGAGTATTCTGAATTCATAAAAATACTGAGGAAAATCTCCACCAAATACATCCCCCGAGGATGCTGCACAAACTACATTCCAGGCCTTTCTAATGACATACAAGCCCAGTATGCCGATTACTTACAACTTTACAACACCAACCCCATCTCAGAAGAGACTATCCAAGCAAGAGAAAAATTATGCTCCAAGATGGCAGAGGAAAGGTGTTCCTCATGGAAAAAAGAAATAGAAGCCCTTGATATGACCCATAGTAGCAGAAAGGCTTGATCAACAGAATTAGGAAGGATTTCACTAAGCCATGTGAGCATCTGCAGGTAACAGCTAATCAAATTGCTCACCAGCTGCTGCTGAATGGAAAATTCCCTAAAAAGCACACAAAAAATAAGATACTTAGAACCCCAAGTGAGGAACAAAATATGATCAACTCAGATTTCACCATCATCATGAACTCAACGCTGCCATAAACCTATTAAAACCTAGAAAATCTGCAGGCCTTGATGTCTGTAATGAACAGATTAAACATTTTGGAAACAGGACTAAAGAGTGGTTATAAACTTATACAACACTTGCCTCGGAACCCCAACTATCAGGAGGTATGCCAAAGTGGTGGCCTTTCTGAAACCAGGGAAAACTCCAACAGAAGCAAAAAATTACAGACCTATATCACTACTCAGCAACCTCTTTAAACTCTATGAACGATTAATTTTGAATAGGCTACAATCCCTAATCGAACCCCATCTTATTACTGAGCAGGCTGGCTTTAAACCAGGCAAATCCTGCACATCACAAATTCTCAACCTCACTCAATATATAGAAAATGGTTATGAGCAAAAACTAGCCACAGGAGCAATCTTTGTGGACCTAACTGCAGCATATGATACCATAAACCATCTTACACTCAGAAATAAAATATACAGAATAACTAGAGACTATTGCCTTGTCCTCTTGATCCAATCACTCTTGGAAAACAGATGCTTTTATGTGGACCTGGGGGGGGGTAGGAAGAGCCGCTGGCACCTCCAAAAAATGGCCTCCCCCCAGGGAAGTGTGTTATCACCATTACTTTTCAACATCTATGTCAATGATCCCCCCATCTTTCCAGGAACTAGAAATTTTATCTATGCTGATGACCTTGCCATAGCTACTCAATCAAAAAATTTCAAATCCACTGAAACTACTCTAGCACTTGCCTTAAATAGTCTAACCACATATTATACTAGCAATCAATTAAAACCAAACTCCTTGAAAACCCAGACTGGCCTTTTCCACCTTAACAATAAGGAAGCCAGGAAGCTACAGATTTCTTGGGAAGGCTTTAAAACAGAACATTCCTGGAATCCAATCTACCTCGCTGTGACTCTTGATCGCACCCTCTCGTATAAAACCCACATAGAAAAAACAAAGGTAAAAGTGGCAAGAAATAATATATTATGAAAGCTTACCTCCTCCAAATGGGGTGCAGACCCTAACACACTGAGATCTTCTGCCTTGGTCCTTTGCTATTCTTCTGCTGAATATGCCTGCCCAGTATGGTCCAGATCCTGCCATGCTGAAAAACTTGATCCAGCATTGAATGAAAGCTGCCGCTTAATTACAGGATGCCTGAAACCAACACCACTAAAAGACCCGTATACTTTGGCTGGTATTGCACCCCCTTCAATTTGAAGATCTGCATTCTCAGCTGATGAAAGAAGCAGACAAATGAATGACGAACGCCACCCACAATTCGGCCAGACTGCAGTGCCCCAAAGACTAAGATCCCGACATAGCTTCCTGGCAACTGTTGAACCACCTAAAAACCTTCAGAGACAAGCCTTCAACAATGGCTTGCACTGTATCCTGAAAATAATACTGGTATTCCAATAGCCGAACATCTTACAGGTGGTGCCCACTTGGAATGGAATACTTGGAAAAGCCTCAACAGACTGCGAATGAGACGCTGCAAACAAAACCTCATCAGATGGGGCTACCTCACTGGCCCAGACAATTGTGAGTGTGGGACAACCCAGTCCATGGAACACCTTCCTGCTTGCCCCTTTCTTCCATCACCTTGCATAAAAGAGGACCTTATATCCTGCACAGAAAGAGCAGTTGATTGTACTGGAGGAACATCTCACCATATCTATTGTATATAAGTTATGTATAGTTTCCTTTTTTCATATTTAATTATTATTTCCCTATATAATTCACCTACCAAGTCTAAGCTGATCTCATTGTAATGTATCCTAATTTGGTGTAAATCATGTTGTACCACTTACTTACTACTGTACTACTTGTGTTTGGATATGAAATAAAAAAAAATAACCTGGAAACCCTGCTAAAAACACCAAACCTGGAACTTTTTCAAACCACTTCAATTACACTGATAAGAGAGCTTACACTGGGAGACAAAATCATCTCCAACCAAAGCATTCACAGATATCCATGCTCATGTGGGATTTGAACTTAGGATTGTTAGTTGGAGAGTAAGTGAACTATCTACTTAACAATCCTGGCCAACATGGAAGATGGCATATTAAATATGGAAAGAGAAACAACAGAATAAGCAAAACTGATATGAGGAGGAGCTTAATGAATAAATTAGATGGAGGTTAGCCAAAAAAAAAAAAAAAAAGTATGGCTTATGAATCTGAGAGCTGGATTAAATAAACAGATGATAAAATAGAGGACAGAGATATGAGAATTCTCAGGAAAATCAGGGATGTGAATATATGGCATCAACAGCAGAATCGCATTATAAATGAAAATATTAAGAAGAAACTTGGCATTATTAGCATTTAAGAATGTTTAAGCAGAGCTAACTTCTATAGTGGTATGATCATATCAATAGAATGGGAGAGGAAAAGTTAGCAAAACAGACATTGATACAAGGATAGTAAGAAAAAATATATTGGTAATGTGAATGGGCAAGAGAGTAAAAAGGAAGAGGGCATCTGTTGATGATTTGGGAAGATAGTGAGAGAGAGAGAGAGAGAGAGACTGTTCCAAAGAACAGAAGTCTACGGAATGAAAGAAGAAGAGAAATTAGTTAGTAGAAAGCAGAACAATGATGGAGGCAGAGAACATTTCCATAGAAATACCTTTAAAAGAGACATAAGACAGGGACACACCACCCACGAGAATGAATGATATGAATCTGTGAGAGAGGGTTCATCAGTTAATCAACTGCCCTGTTCTAGACAGCATCAAGCACACAACTCAAAATAAATGAGTAGTGTGCTCAAGAAATTTGCTCTGGACTAACACCTATCCTTTATATTCAGTTAGCATCCACTCCACAACATGGAAGTAAACCCATATACAGTCAATTCCAAAATTAGAATGTGATGTGTCTACCATAAGCTTATTGCTCTCACCTCAGTGTTGTCTAAAGGAATGGACAAAGTCATCAACAGTCAATTGATGTCACAATTGAAGTCGCAAACAAAGTCAGTTAGCATCCACTCCACAACATGGAAGTAAACCCATATACAGCCAATTCCAAAATTAAAATGTGATGTGTCTACCATAAGCTTATTGCTCTCACCTCAGTGTTGTCTAAAGGAATGGACAAAGTCATCAACAGTCAACTTCTTTGATACTTAGAGAGTTCAACTAATTAGTGACCACCAATATGGATTTTAGCAAATCAAAATCCACAGCAGATCACTTCAGGCATCACTGATTTCTTGAAATGAGCCATGAAAAGGTTTGGAGAAACCTCTGCTGTTGCACCTGACATTCACATGGCACTGACAGGATTTGGCATCAGGAGTTTCTTAGCAAATTGGTAACTTATGTTGTAAGATTTTTTCACTTGGTTATACTATAAATAAAAGATGACAATTTATATTCTTTATTTAATCCTTTATTCAAGTGTAAGAAAACAAAGTTTGCACATAAAGTATCTTTGCGAGTGGGCTATTTTTGTACAGAGACTAATGACTTCACATCAGCTGCCTTAGCATCACATAATGCAAAGCATACATCCTTTTGGGTGGGTAGTGGCTTCCCCATTATGAGGATAGACCACCACCCAAGATCACTCTAAATCTCAATGAGTGACAGTAAAAGACTACTAAACTTATCACTCTTGACCAAGATAGGAAACTCAGCAGTGGCACCACTCAGTGACAGACAAAAACCTGCTACTGAGCAGACTTTTTCTACTCCGCAGGAAGCAGGTAAACCCAAAGACAAACATTATTACACATCATCAGTGGGAGCTACACCCAGAAGAGATTCCAAGGTTGAAATAATACAGAAATTATATATTTCCTATATACAAGTAGTGAAAAGGTCTATCACCATATTATTAAATTACTCTGGATCAGAGATAGATTTTGCAAATTTTTTCACTTGGTTCTACTACGAGGGTGGTCTGAAAAGTTCTCGGCCTAACAATGAAAAAACAAATTTATAATTTCAAAATTATTTTTATTTTTCAAGATAATCTCCCTTAAGACTAATACATTTATTCCAGTGCTGCGCCATTATCCCTTCCCTGCAGTAGTTCTCAGTAAGATCTGCAAAATACCCCTCTACAGCTGCAATCACCTCTTGATTCGAAGAAATGCTAACCAGCAAGGAAGAGTTTTAGTTTTGGGAAGAGATAGAAGTAGAGGGAGCCAAATCTGGGGAATATTCATAGTGTAGATCCCTTAATTTTCCAATTGTCAAAACAACTTTGTGGACAGGTGCATTGTTCTGATGAAAGATGATTTTTTTCTTCTGCAAACCGGGTCTTTTCTCACAAATTTTTTCGTCTAGTCTGGTTAAAAGATCGGAATAATATTCCTCGGTTATTGTTTTAGCCTTTTCAAGATAATTAATAAACAAAATACCTTTAGCATCTCAAATGACCTTTCCTGCTGATGGAACCGACTTTGTCTTCTTTGGCACTGAACAACCAGCTTCTGTCCACTGTTCTGACTTCTGTTTGGATTCTGGTATGTAATGGTGAATCCAAGTCTCATCCATAGTAATAAATTGATGCACAAAATCAATTTTATTCTTGCAAAAATGCTCCAAGCATTTTAGCAAGAATAATTCAGAGATTTTCATGCCAGTGCATTTTTGATCTGCTGTGAGCAAACGTGGCACCCATTTTTTGCAAAGCTTTTTCATTTGCAATTCTTCATGCAAAATATATCCTGCACGTTCTTTTGAAATGCCCATAGTCTCAGCAATTTCAAGCACTTTGACTAGCCGGTCATCAAATACCATATCGTGTACTTGATCAATGATTTCTGGTGTTGTTACACTCTTTGGACGTCCTTCACGTGAATCATCTTCAAGGTTGGTACTGTTACACCCTGATACCTTCACTATGTGGAATTTTCAGTTATCATGGTGTAACATGAAGAGAAAATTAAATAAAACCCCTATATAAGAGCTAATACATAAATTACTTAAAGAAAGAAAAATATTCTTGCATCCAAGTAAAATATATAACAAAAAAAAGTGTTTGTTGAACTAACTAATAAAAGAAGGAATATATTACAGTTGTGATATGAAAAAAATTAGCTAAGTAAGACAAAGGATTAGTCATAAGAAATTGTATGTGAGAGGCTAGGGATTAAAATATTAAGTAAATTCTTAGAAAATTTGGAAGGGGGATTAATTTAGAGGTTAGCAAAAGAAAAACAATAGAATATCACTCAGGGTCAATTCCTGGATTTAGACATCGTTGCGTGCTCGCCGACCTCAGGATGTTTGGCAGAAAAACGCCACCCTAACTGGTCGGTGAAGTCAAATCCAGTAAGGGGCAGAGAAAAGAAATTAAAGAAGGTGCCGGTAGGGGTCAAGGTATATAAGGGTTAAAAAAAAAACCCGAAAAGGCTTTTTTTCTGGATAGTTTCTTCACGAGCTCCTTCGTATAGGTTTTCCTGAGTGGCGCGATTGGAGTTAATCATCTGTTGGATTTCTGCTCAGGACATGGACTGGTTATTACTAACACCATGTTCCAACATAAAAATGTGCACAAATTCACATGGAGAGAAGAGGCAAGGAATAAGAAAAGTCTCATTGACTCTTGGAGTTAATCTCCGTCGTCACAACAAGGAAACAAAAGTGAGCGGGATTTCGATTCCGTATTTCCTATGGTAAGAAATGAGGAATGCCACTTTGCTAAAGGAAAGAAGGTATTATCTATGTGTTTCATCATCCAGTGACAACTACGAAAAAAGGAAATCTGTAAAGAAGTCGGTGTCCATGTGGCGAGTTTCACAGCAATGGTATATTAAGTGTGTTCTTAATTCAAGTACGAAAAGTAAAGATCGCATAAGCACAGTTTAATGCCAAAAGAACTTAGGAGTGACCGATTATAGGAGAGATCATACCAGGATAGTTCAATCGGAAAAAGGTAGAGGCCAATATAGAAAACTCAAGAGAAAAAGGTACTGTAAAAATCTCGTGTTAACTGAAAATCATCTGTAATTGTACTCATTATTCTATTACTGAACTGTGGAAGAGACTAAGGAAATTTATACTAGGACTTTAGTACATGACTGATTATAATGAGAGTATGCTTGTTAATATTATATAAGTAATTATGTGTCCTGAGATTTATGCATGGGGTACTGTAACGTATAGGAAAGTTTTAAATGTCTAAGTTATGTGTTAACACAGTGAAAGGATAATTTAATCTACATAGTTTTTAATAGTTAAATAGAGTGAGTTGATCACATATGTCCATGTGCTACAGCATATAGCGTATTCAGACTAATATAGGGTTAGCTAAAGTGTTAATTAGATCTGGGATTATACATATGATTGTATGAGTTGAATTTGTTATGGCGGCATGATCGCAATACCCATATAGGATCATAGCCAAATTACTTGTGATAAGCTAATGTTGTTTTGTAAATGTTTTCTCAGTATTGAATTGAATTATATTAGAAATTGAATTGTACCATATTAATGAGTTTAATAAACCTTTGTTCATTGATAAAACAGTTGTCTGAAATTGCTGCCCAATGCACCACTTGAAAAACGCACGAACCTAATCATGCAGGAAATTAATGTGTTAAAAAACGAGATAAAGTGTCACGACTGCAATATTGTTTCACATTCAGACATATTTTAGTAATTGCTCCTTGTTTTCGTATTTAATATCTCAAACTAAATGTCCCAAAAGGCGCAGTATAATATAAATATTAGGGACACTAAGGGGAGAAATAGCTTAAATATTTGTATTTTGGGGTGATATCTCGTGCATAGATAATAGTTGAACATAGATAAGCAGAATTTCACTAGATAGAATAATAATCATAAATTGGGACACAACAGTACAACCATGTTTAAACTTGGCAACCCATTTCTTATTTGTTGAAAATGAAGGAGAAGAGTGCCATAAACTTTTATGAACTTCGAATGAATTTTTTTGGTGTTAAACTTTCTTTTACAAAGAATTTTATAACCACACGATACTCAATTTTATCCATTTCAAGAGATACAGACAACACTTTTGCTTCAGACAGCTGTATAAAACAAACTACTTGATAGAATGACTTGCAATTTTACATGGATGTTTATAACAGATGTACCAATTTAGAAAAAAAAACTTGCTGATAGTGTTGCCATCTATGGTCGAGGCCAAGAACTTTTCAGACCACCATTGTATAAATAAAAGATGCCAAGAAATTATATTCCTGATTTAATCCTTTATCCAAGTGTAAGCAAACAAAGTTGTGCATAAAGTATCTTCACAAATGGAGTACTTGTATATAGAAGCTAATGATGTCATAACAGTTGTCTTAGTGTCCCATAATGCAAAGCACACATCCTTTTTTGGCTGAAACCAGTCTAAGCAGTGGCCCTTCCCATAATGCATAGCATTACACACACCCAAAGGGAAGTGTGCTTTGTATTATGGGATACTAAGGCAATTGATGTTAAGTTATTAGTCTTTGCATACAAGTAATCCAATTCATGAAGATACTTCATGTGTAAACTTTGTTTGCTAACACTTAGATAAAGGTTAAACCAAGAATATAATTTCTTGGCATCTTATTTATGGCAACTTATGGTTTGCCTTCCTCCCTTTGTGAATGAATTGGGTAGTTCACTGCATTTAATGATGAAGGATGCTATCTTTAGATTTTCAAACTTATGCAGGTGTTCCTAAGAGCTTTGTTATTTAACTCGCCCTCTTCCTCACATATATAAACAACCTTCTCCCACTGACTGACCTCAAACCCCATCTACAGTTTTGCTCATGTTAGCAGTCTCCTCTCATTCTACTCATATGATAAATCATGCAGTGCTCAAGCTTCAGGGTAATGTGTCCCACTGATCTCCGCTGCTTCCAAAACACAGTACTGTGTTTCTACTTGCAAAAATAGATCTTAGTTCTTCTGGCCTATTACATTTGATAATGCTCAACTTAACAGCCAAGACCAGATCTCTCTTTTCAGAATGGCCATTAGCTTTTCCTCGCATAATCACTCACTTTTATAGCATTCTTGGCTTCCAAAATATTTGGCAACTTATGGTTTTGGCATCCATTTGGCATCCTTTTTCTCAAGATGTTACATTTCATCTATCCAACTACTTACTATTCTGTATAAATTCCAAATCTGCCTAACCTTACTGGAATATTGCTTACATTTATTTGGCAGTAGTGTACCTGAAAGCTCTCTAAAAATTCTTCCTGCTGTTAGATCCCCCCCCCCCCCTCTCTCTCTCTCTCAACACAGTTTCTCTTCAGCCACTATCTCACATATTATCATTGGTTTCTGCATTCTATCTCTTCTACAGTTCAGCATTCATTTATACATTTCCATGGATACTGTTCAGCAGAGCTAGCAACCATCATTCCCCATCTCTGCTAAACCTAGACGAAACAAGCAATAGCTACTCAGTATTATACAGCTGAACTACTAACTAGACAAATTGCAACTTCCATTCATCTTTCAATCCATCAATGTCAGTTTTGTGGAACAGCCTTTCCTATAGATAGTCAGTTGAACTGCTGACTCACCAAACTATTACCCCATTCATCTTTCATTCCATCTATGAGGAATGACCTCTGGCTGTTCCCAAAAAATGGAATGAAAGTACAACCTCCAGCCCTTCAAGATGAATATCAATAAACTACTTTGCTCTTGGTCCCACATCTGAGAGGCCACACAGCTATAAGCTATGTGACTTGTCATAGCTTATGGGAGTGATATAAAAATAAAATATTTCAAGATTGAGTAGGTTTTGTATTTATACAAAGTTATCAATTGAACAGGTGAGAAGTAATATCTTGAGCAGAAAAGTATAAGTTTATTGGAGGCTTAAAAAGGTACGGCTGTTTATGCCAGCAGAGCTAGCAACCATCATTCCCCATCTCTGCTAAACCTAGATGAAACAAGCAATAGCTACTCAGTATTATACAGCTGAACTACTAACTAGACAAATTGCAACTTCCATTCATCTTTCAATCCATCAATGTCAGTTTTGTGGAACAGCCTTTCCTATAGATAGTCAGTTGAACTGCTGACTCACCAAACTATTACCCCATTCATCTTTCATTCCATCTATGAGGAATGACCTCTGGCTGTTCCCAAAAAATGGAATGAACGTACAACCTCCAGCCCTTCAAGATGAATATCAATAAACTACTTTGCTCTTGATCCCACATCTGAGAGGCCACACAGCTATAAGCTGTGACTTGTCATAGTTTATGGGAGTGATATAAAAATAAAATATTTCAAGATTGAGTAGGTTTTGTATTTATACAAAGTTATCAATTGAACAGGTGAGAAGTAATATCTTGAGCAGAAAAGTATAAGTTTATTGGAGGCTTAAAAAGGTACGGCTGAGATGTGTTTATGCCAGAAGTAATTTAGAAGTTTAAGTCAGTCCACAAGAAATCAGATAAATAATCCTGTTTGGAGATTTGGGTATAAGTAAGAGTAATGGAAGTGAAGTGAGATCTTTCTTGCAAGAGATAAAACAGCTGCATTTTGTTTTGCATTGAAGATTACAAGTTATTTTTGTCCTGCTGAAGAACAGCAAGGAGATCAGAGATTAAGGCAGTTATGCTCAACGACTTTCTCTCTTTGGTATACATTAGGAGGAGTGGATAAAAGCCCAGAACCATAGGAGACTTCAGCATTGGCAGGGAAATCTGACACACACACACACACACACACACACACACACACACACACACACACACACACACACACAGTGAACAACCTGAAAGGAAGCTAGTGATCTAACTGCAAAAAGTAGAATGCAGGAAGAATAAACATTTATGCTAAGAAGGTTTCTGTGCAAAATACATGACCTAGAAATATCAAGAGTGACCATGTGAGTTTCTCCAACTTTATTCAAAAAGGAACACTGATGGCCAGGAGATCAACTGTATGTGAAGTATGATGAGAATGGTGAAATCCATAATGCTAGTTACCAATTAGACAGGCCTCCAAGTAGTGGAGTTGACTGTTGATGACCTCCTCCATGATTTTTTGAGAGAGCTGAAGTAAGAGCAATTGGTCAATAGTTTGTTAGCTTTATATTTTTTAAGGCCATAAATTTTTTTTGTTCTTTTCTCTTAAGGGTATTAGCATCATCCCATTAATGCCCTTAAGAAATTTATGAGCATTAGAAGGATGGTGAGGTGAGGCTTATCTGATATGTTGATGGACTATCTGTGTTAAGGCACTGATAAAAACAAATACTTAGCATATCTAATAGTGGGACTGAAGAAGAGAAGCCAGTTTGTGGTGCAGATGTTGATATCTCCAAAGAAGATGACCTCACTGGGTATTTTGGCCATGGAAAATCAAATTTGAGAGATAGGGAATCAAAGAGGTCAGAGTGGTTATCTAAATTTAAAGATCACAGAGGTGGCAAATGAATGCAACAAAGTGAAAAAAACTCTCTCTCTGTGTGTGTGTGTGTGTGTGTGTGTTCTTTTCTTTCAAAGTCTAACACCAGCATCAATGACATGGGTTATTAGTTTCTAGTGAATGCACATGCAATCCTTATGACAAAGCAAATTGTGTAAGGTGTAGTTTGGACTGCTGAAATGGTCAGTAGTTGGGGTCACCAGATAAGGGTTCCATTAGGAATAACAAGCCTGGTTGGCATGATAACAGGTGGTGGTGCACATAATTTAAATTGCTGTTGAAGCTAAAATGCTGGTTTTTATTTTTTAAAATCAAACCCATACATGAGAGGTGGAAAAACCTATAACATATCAGTGCCATGCAAAGTGTAGGTAAGATTGTTGCCATTGATGTACTAAGTCAAACTTTACAAAACATTAAAATGAAATTGTATATAAATATATCATATGTAATGCTAAAATATAAAAGATAAAATTAATATATAAGTTCTACAAAAATAATAATAGCATAATCTTTTGAATAAATTGAATTCTTGCAAAAATTTAAAAACATAAATCATATCTTTTGAAGTATATAAAATCTGAGTGTATAAGGCTGAGGTAGAATAATAAAATAACTGACAATTAACTGCACTCATTAAAATAACGAGAGTAGTTAATTAAGGTATGTTGAATGGTTACAGCAGATGGACATATATTGCTACCCAACAGGAAAAAGTGTGTGAGATGAGTACGATCTACACAGAGCTAATGAGCCCTGCATAGAGTGGATTGTCAAAGTTAAATTTTAGTCTGCATCTGTATAGCTTATTGCTGTTCTCTCTGTGCCATGGTATTTGCCACTAGGATATTAACACGTTCGCTGTCAACTAGGAGTATACTCGTAGTTTGTATATGAGCTTCACAAGCCAACTACGAGTATACTCGTATGTCAATTTACCGACCTCCTATGACAAACACGAGTTAACCATTAGTATAATTACGTTACTTTGGACCCTTGGATTCTGAATAAAGCAGAGAGCACATCTGGGGACTTGACAGAAGGGAAATAATTTCAACTAAAATATAGTATATTATATATGTGCCTCAGAAGCCAACTACGAATATTCTCGTA
Source organism: Typopeltis vanoorti (assembly GCF_054136105.1). NCBI lineage: Eukaryota > Metazoa > Arthropoda > Arachnida > Uropygi > Thelyphonidae > Typopeltis > Typopeltis vanoorti. Next base: position 87,648,599 of record NC_143572.1, on the reverse strand, counting down.
TGTTGATTACCAACCTCCTATGCCAAGCGCGAGCTAATCCGTAGTATAACACGTAATTTGTAAATCAATTTAAAACCGATAAAATCAATAAAAATAATAAAATGAAATCAACAAAATAAAAACCAATTTATTCAAATTACGAATGATACGCTTTAAAACAATTTTCCACGCACAATGGTGGTTTTTCCTGGCAAACAGGGCAATAATAACGTGTTTCGTGTCATTATTTGTTTCGTGTACATGCTCGGCATGGCTTTGTCGGTGAATATTTTTTTCTGTAGGTGGTAAAATTTCCAAATACTGAAGATTCCGAATCCTGCTATTATTCTGTGATGCTGTAAGCTCATCCATTCCAGCAAAAACTGAGATAAATTGATCTCTAAATTTTAATGCAGTCATTGCGTTTCCAGTAATTATATTATAAAATTTCTGCGCACTTTGAATGTATATATCAAAAATGCGTATTGCCAATTTCTTTGACCATCTAATTGTCTTTCGTAAGGGTGAACAGTAAGAAAGCATGTGATCAGAAAGATCGATGCCTGACATATCCAAATTATAGTCCCTAACGATATTTGGTTTTAATTGAATTTTACCATTCCGATTTGTTGCTTCAACCATTTCAAATTTGTGCATATTTCAAATGGAAAGAACTTCCCTCTTATCCCTTCCATTTGTGATGATGAATTCATTAAATTCATCATCGCTCATATTAGCGTAAGCTTCTAATTCTTTATCAGTAAGTTTTCTTTTACTGGTCATGGCGAAACTGAAGGTTTTTAGAGACTAGACGCAATAAACACATTCTTCAGCGCATGTAATATACAGGTGGGGGTGATACGAGATTACTCGTAGTTGGCGTATGAAACAAAATTCTGTCTGATAAGCCGGCTACGAGATTACTCGTAGTGACCTTGAAGACACGAAAGCGCTTGGCGTGTGGGAACAAACTATGCCCGAGTAGCGTGGCAGCAAACATGTTAATATTTCTATAATCAGACGAATGTTAAAAATCCCATGGACAGCAAAAACATCCAATCAGGAAGTACTGGAACAAATGGGGAAATCACGTGAACTTTTAGATACCATAAAAAGAAGGAAAACTGCATATCTTGGTCACCTACTTTGTAATGAAAAATATAAAATATTTCAATTGCTTATAAAGGGGAAGATAAATGGAAGAAGAGGACAAGGAAGACGAAGAAAATCTTGGCTGGCAGACATCAGACAGTGGACTGGCATGAGCTCTGAGGGACTGTTTAGAGTGGCTGAGGATCGCTCAAAATTTGCCAAGGTGGTCACTGACCTCCAATAGGAGATGGCACTCAAAGAAGAAGAATCTTTTATATGTCTGAAATCCATGTAGGTGACAGGCAGATAATGGTATCTTAGGGAACAAGCAAACCAAGATGTAGTCTTCATTCTGTTAATTCTAATGTGGCTTGGGATCCACCACAGGTGAATGTCCAGGAGTCTCCTTATCTGATATAACAAATGCTTCATTCAGGAGAGCACTGGGATGTAGACTTTTAATTGCTCGAAGAAGGCTTCTTGAATTGGTATTATAATGCACTTTTGGTACCATGTCAATTTTATGTAATTTATTACAAAGCTCCATTGCATGCAGCTCAGAAATATAGTCAATACATTCTAACAGGATTTGATTACATTACGCTGTCTGGGAAGCAGCTGCGGATTCCACTAGAGATTGGTTTTGAACCATCTATATACATAGGTACGAAATCAGATTATTCTGCTCCAAGTGTTTCCAAGAGCTACACCTTCTCTCAAGTAGATTAGTGTGGACATCAAGATAAACATCTACCTTGATGTCTAGAGTTAGGACTTGTAGGTCTGATAGTGGATTGGATCTGAATATCTCTTGTAGAAGCAAACATGAGACCAATAATCAAGTCTGGATCTGATGTACTCAATGAAAGCAAAAAGCAATGAACATCTACTCAACTTTAAGAAAAGGAAGCTAGGGTGCAAAGAATGTTCATCCTCTTTTAGCAATTATCATGCATCTGACATATAAGGCAGAAATGTCAATTTTTTTTTTTTTTGTTAAATATGAGCTCCAAAATGAACCTGTGGCTAAAGAGTTTCTTTGTCCTAGTCTTAGTTCTGAGATGATGAACACAACACCTGTGCAAAAAATGCATGGTTTTCTGTGGTGAAAATCTGAACCATTTACAAATGGTGATTTGAAAAATGTCAATGATTTGCTGCAAGTGTCCTCTAAATATAATAAGAAAAATATAACTCATGGGAATATAACAAGGATCTTTACTAAGTTTTGTAGATAAGTGCCAAGAAAAGCTTTTCAAAACACCACAATCATATAGCATAAATGGAATGTTATTCAGAACAATACATACTCTATATTTCAGTTGTACTCTTAAGTCAGCAGTTAGAATTGAAGGAAATATTGGAAGATGTTTTGATGTAAAATCAGGTATAAGACAAGGATGCATATTATCTCCACTCTTATTCATCATCTGCATGGCTCTCATTATTAAAGAAAGTGGCATTATACTAGATATTAGAATCTGAGATATCTAACTTAGCTCTCTTTTTGCTTTATGCAGACGATGATGCTCTTAAACATATCCAGTGCAAGAGTCCAGAGTTCTCTAACTAAATTGCACAACAGCTGTAATAAATTTGGCTTGGGAATCAGCAATAAAAAGACCAAAACTATGAAAACAGGCAGGAACACAGAAAACTTCAGGTGCAATCTCAATAGAGAACCTATAGAACATGTAAAATATTTCAACTATTTGGGCACAGTTTTTAGTGAAGATATTAATTGAATTTGGAAACAGACAACAGAATAAGCAAAGCTAGTATGGTAGGGAATCAGCTGAATAACCTTCTATGGAATAAGAGAAAGATTAGCCAAAACACAAAACTAACAGCACAGAAGACAGCGTCCAAATCAGTTTTAAGTAATGGATCTGAGAATTGGGTTAGAAATGCACTTGATCAAAAATGGCTCCTAAACTCAATTAAGGCTTATCAAATGTAAGCGAGGGGGTCAAGTGTGCTGTCATCTGCAAAATTGTGTATTGGGTTGGAGGTCAATTGCAGCAGGTCATTGATATATAGCAGGAAGAGGGTTGGTGAGAGAACAGAACCTTGTGGGACACCACCATTAATTGAGAGGTGATATGATCGAGATTTTTAAACTGTTGAGAGGCAGTTACAGAGTTGACACTGGGGAGTTCTGTCACTTGGGGGAACAGTGGGAAGGAGCGATATCAAGGGGGTATCCCTGGAAGTTACAAAAGGAAGCTGTGAGCAAGAGGGTGAGGAGTGGTTTCTTTGCGTGAAGGGTGGTTGAACTGTGGAATGCATTGCCTGCCAGAGTGGCGAGAGCAAGAACGGTCAATGAGTGGAATGATAGACTGTGTTTCCTAGGAAGTTCCTCCCACAATGAGTCTCTTGACTCCATGGAAGCCTGAATAATAATAATAATAATAATGTTTGAAAATTTTGGTGGCTGATAGCATAATACCGAATAAACTTAAAAGACATTTGGGAAACATTTCATATGGAGTATGTTATTATTAACATACTCCATATGAAGTGTTTCCCAAACCTTGAGAGGTCTTTGCTACCAAACTGAAATGTTTTGAAAAGCAAAAATCTAGAATTAAAAAAGCTTTCTCTGTAAATGAAAAAACCTTACAAAGTTGCATATAAAATAGCTAGATGTAAAAAGCACCACACTATCACAGAAGACCTAATTCTGCCAGCTGCGATTGATATTGTGGAAATGATGCTCGGAGAAAGTTTTACTAAACAACTACAGTGCATACCTCTATTTAATGACACTGTTGCTCGGTGAATTAGTGATATATGTGAAGATATGCAGCAACAACTTTTGTCGAAGAATTGTGACCAATTATTCTCAATTCATTATTTTTCTCCATGATGGGAAAAAAAGAAATGTGGCTGTCGTTAGATCATTCAGAGGGCACGATAAAGAGGTGATATGAACCTCACTCAATAAAGATCTAGACAGATGGCTCCAAAAATCCAAATGTCAATTCTGGGAGTGGCAAACTCATCTATAGCTCCCCAAAATATAGAACTAAAAATAACTACAGTATAGGATGGAACTCATATCATGGATAAAGAAAACCCAAAGGAATTTATATTTTTCAGATCCCTTAGCAGCCCTTCAAGCTATTAAGAAATGCTACACTAGCCATCAAGAAATACTTAGAGACATAGCAAAAAACATAAACAAACTACAAAAGGATTCCAAAATAATTTTCCAATGGATTCCATCCCATGTGGGATTGAATCATCTCAAGGGAAAATGAAACTGCAGATGAAGTAGCAAAAATGGCTGCAACATCAAGTGATACCACAGATTTCGATCTTTTCAAACCCACTCAAAAAGCAAACATAAAAAGAACGATTCTCCAGGACATGACTCACACACTGATATTCAGCAGAAAAACTAGGAGCTACCATCAACTCCAAGTTTAATCGCTGTGCCACTATCATGATCCCTTGCCTCAAGAAAGGCCACACAAGACCAATCAAGTTTAGCAATGGCATAAGTCTTTCCCATCTGCAAAATCTGTAACATCGAGAAAGCATTGCCAATGCATTTACTAAATTGTATGAATATTTCTAAATGTGAACTTTATAACCACCCAGAAAAGGTGCTGTATAAAATACATGAATTTGACCTCTATGATCTGGTGTAATAATACCATGGGATAATTATATTTAAAAAAAAAAAAAAAAAAAAAAAAAAAAAAAAAAAAAAAAAAAAAAAAAAATCGCAATTCAGTTTGATGAGGCAACAGATAGCAACAAAGATTGTCATTTAATTGCTTATGTTTGATTTTACAGTGGATTATCAACAGTTGAAGAGTTATTGCTTTGTAATCCAATAGAAAGAAGAGCCACAGCACCTGAATTGTTCAAAATATTGGATGATTTTGTATGCAAGGCAAACATACGGTTGAAAAATTGTTTTGGAATTTGCAACTGATGGTGCTCGAGTTATGTCTGGAAAGTTTAAAAGTTTACAAGCCCTTGTGAGGGAAAAATTCCCATAATTTATTTGGACACACTGCATGATTTTATATAATTCACTACAGTTATAACTGTGGTGAATTATATAAAAATGAGAACCTTAAAATCAAGACCGTTTTCTGAACTTTGCAAAGACATGACTGGAGCAGAACATTCAGCATTACTATTTCACTGCAAGACAAGTTGGTTATCACAAGAAAAATGTTTACGACGTGTTTATAAATTAAGGGACGAAATAGCAATCTTCTTGGAAGAGGAAAATCGTGAAGAACCAGAAGTTTAGAGACCACTTATTTGTGATGAAATTGAGTGACTTGGTGGACATTCGAGAAACTAAATATATTAAACCTGCAACTCCAAGGAAAAAAATACACATATCTTAGAGTAACAAAGTTAATGCTTTTTGTAAAAAACTAGAATTATGGAACAAAAAGGTAAAGCAACAAAAATTAGAATTGTTTGCAAATGAGGATGAATTTATCAAAATCTATAAGGCAGAAGAGCAACACATCAAAATTTTGTTTGCAACCATTGAAAATCACTTAACAATGTTGAAGAATTTTATAATCTCTTTTATAACCAACGACAACATAATGGCAATGTATGAGTGTGTTAGAAACCCATTTCAAATTACCTCTGAAGGTTTCTCAATTGAAGAAGAGGAACAATTTATAGACTTCACGTCAAGTGGCGAAATCAAAACACAATTTGCATCTAAATCGGAGTTTGAATTTTGGGCTGGTGTTGATGATGAATTTTCTGCACTAAAGTCAAGAGCTTTTCGTGCACTTCTGCCATTTCCATCATCTTATCTTTGTGAAATCGACTTTTCTGCAGTGGCAGCCTTAAAAACAAAATACAGATCTCAGTTAAAATAAAAAGAAAAGAGTGGCAATTTCCAATGTATCACCATCATATGAAAAGCTTTGGCTCTGCAACACAGACTCAAGGAAGCCATTAATTTTTAGATTCATTGTTATTGTTTAATTTTAATTAGTTGCTCAGTATATTTCTCAATATTGATATGTTCCAGAAAAAAATAAACTAGTCATGTTGATTTTATACATCTTATTATTTTATTTTCAGAGTGTATTTTATGTTTTTTTTTATATTGTTTATGTGTCAATAAATAGTTTCATTAAATGCTTTTGTTTCAATAACATGGTTTTCAGTTTTTCCTTTGATTTCAACTTTCTTTGCATTGCCACTTTACGTATTTCGCACCATTCAAAGAGGGCACACCCCCATAGGTTGAGAATCACAGCCCCCCCCCCCCTTTCTTAGCAGCATTCATTCTCAGCTTCCAAGGATGTTCTCTTGTTTTTTCTCCATCCACAATAAATTGAAAAATTCTATTAATTGAAATAGTGTATGACCCCCTTTCAGAAGTTTGTAAGTCTTAATCATATCACCATTCTTTCTCCAATTTGCTAGTGTCTGCAGTCTACAAATTCCCAACCTGTCTTCATAATCACTCTCCAATATATATATATATCAGAATCGCAACAGAAACCAGGAGACCAGACCAGTGCACAATAAAAAGGCAAAATGACATCCTTATCTTTACATTTTACATGTGAATATTCATTTCAGCATTGCAATTATCTTTAAAGTTGTATTTGTAATCTTTGCTACATGGCCACTGAACTTCAATTTCCTATCAACTAACACTGCAAGATCCCTAGCCTCATTAGTTTCTTCTAGCATAATCCCACCAATATAATAAGACATTGGATATCTAATCATGCCGAAGTGAATGACTTTCCATTTACTGACATTGAACTGACATCCAGTGGGGCTTAAGGATCAAAGCTGAGATTAGAGTTCCACACAGCTTTTAAAGGAATGCAGAGAACTGAACAGGGTTTCTGACCTAATGCCCAATCCTCACCTTCTCGTGGTGCACCCTGTTAGGTATCTACCTAGATACTGAACGGACAAGGATGGGCTGACAATTTGGAATTTAACTGAACAAATTGTATTCTTATTGGCTTAAACCACAATATAAAATGGTACAACATGACAGAATTACATGCCAGCTGCGGCACTGTCCGGTTAAAAAATGCCCCATTGTTATTGCCAAGGAATGTCCAAACAGCAAAAAGTCAGCTACTAGAACAGAACATAAAACACATCCCAACTCAACATCAGAGTTCAAGATAGGTACTATCAACATAAGAAGGCTGAATGGCAAAGAGTGATGTGGGCAAATATCAGAATGGGGAACTGGACAATGAGACATTTTTGTGCCTTTGGTCCCACAGAAGGGTCTACTAAGGTAGAAGTGGAGGAATTTTTTGAGGCTTTAGAGAAAGCAACTGACACAATGAAAAAGAAAAAGTTGGTCCCCGTTGGGGATCTAAATAGCAGAGCAGGAAATGATTGTCAGACATACGAAGCTGCCAGATTAGTTTGAAAGCACCAGTTCTCGTCTGATCACTGAAGTTAAGCAAACCTGAGCTCAGTTTGTACTTGGGAGGATTACCACCTGGGAACCTTGGGTGCCGATGGCATTAATTATTTTGCTGGCCTGGTTGGCCGAGTGGTTAGCATATCCGCTCTCCAGTCAAAAGGCTGCGGGTTTGAATCCTGCTGTGAGCATGGGTGTTTGTGATTGTCTGTGAAAGCACTAGTGATGGTAGTCGGCATTGTTGTTAGATGATGATGGTTGGTGGAGTAGTGAGACGAAGAGTTGTAGAGTTGATGCCCTCCCTCGATGAGTCTTTGGACTCCCTGGAGGTGCGATAGGATAATAATAATACAAAAATATTTTGGGAAAATTTGGAGAAAAGAGCAAAGTTAATAATAATGGCAAATACCTGTTTGATTTCTGCTCAGGACATGGACTGTTATTATTAACACAATGTTCCATCATAAAAATGGCACAAATTCACATGGAGAGAAGAGGCAAGGAATAAGAAAGGTCTCACTGACTATGTTATTGTTGACAGTGATTTTTTCTCCCTGGTACAGAACATTAGAGTGTACAGAGGATTTGAAATTGGAAGTGATCTCCATTTAGTCTTGAGCAGGATAAAATTGAATTTCATATTGAAAAGAAGAACATGTAAGTTTTAAAGCGAATAAATGTCGAGCAGCTCTCAGATGTGAACTGTAGATTAATTACACAAACATTATTGAAGAAAAAATAAATGAGTTTGAGAACAGGATAAAAATCTTGAAGATTCAATGGCAAGCCCTGAAGAAAACATTGATTGATTCAGTCAGAGAGGCATATGGTGAAGTTGTCTGCAAGGATAGAAAAATCAGAACTCCATGGCAGACACAGGAAGTTAAAGAGGCAGTGAAGGAAAAGAAGAAAGCATATCAAAAGTTCCTGGGAAATAAGTCAGCTTGTGCTCTTAGAGAATACATAGACAAATGTAAAAAAGTTAAACACTGTGTAAAACTAGCTAAACAAAAGTCACAGGAAGATTTAGTAAGAACATAGAAAATAAATATCAAGAAGGTGGCAAGATATTCTGGAAGTTGTTGTTGAAGAAGAAGCTGAGAAATGGAAGAAATAATACTGTAAAAGGAATTAGAGATGATCCTTGAAGTATGGAGTAATTACTTTGAAAAATTGCTAAATGAAACAATCAATGACAGGACAGTGGAAAAAACACTGACGAAGCATGCAATCAGGAATACACATCCTCTGTCCAATCTGAATTGTATAATTCAGATTAGACAGAGGAACGAATTCCAGATGATTGGAGTAGAGCTCTCATAGTATCCATATATGAAAAGGGAAATAATACTGAATGTGAGAATTAAAGAGGTATTTCCTGGTGCATAAATCTAACCAGTGTTTCTGGTTAGATTTGTGCAAGTATACTTGAAAAACAGAGAAGAATTCTGAAAGGAAGCTTGGTGAAGAAATGCATTGTGAATGGAGAACCTACAGAACAAGTAAAACATTTCAGCTACTTAGACACAATTTTGAGTGAAGATAGTAAATTAAATATAGATATAGACAACAGAATCAACAATGCCAATATAGCAGGAAGTCAAATGAATAAATTTATATGGAATAAGAGAGAAATTAGTCAAAACATTAAATTAGATGTATACAAGACAGTGTTCAAACCAGTTTTAACTTAGGGATCTGAGAGCTGGGTTAGAAGTAAAACACTTGACCAAAGACTAGAGACTACAGATGTGAGAGTCCTGAGAAAGATTTGGGGCATGAACAGATGGCATCAATGGCAATATCATATTAAAAATGAGGATATTAGGAAAGAACTTGACAATGTTAGCAGAGCTAATCTCAGATGGTATAGTCACGTAAAGAGAATGGGAGAGGAAAGATTAGGAAAAGAAGTGTTCTCTGCCAGGTTGGAAGGAAAAAGACACAGAGGAAGACCAAAATATAGGTGGATTGATAAAGTAAAAGTGCCTTAGAAGAGAGAAATATAGGATCTGATAATGTTGGAATCTTGACAGGTAACAGACTGATTTGGAGAAAAATCAATGTAAGTTTTTCATGTAGTGCTATGATAATTTCCTATACACCCCTTGACGGTACATGTCAGGAATCTGATGATGATGAACTGACATCCATTTTCCCATTCTCACAATTCCAGCCTATTCAACTCATTCTGCAAGTACTGAACATTAGCAGCATTGCTGATTATCCTACCTATCTTTGCATCATCAGCAAATAACCGTATGTCACTTATCAAATCCTTCCCAATATCATTAATGTATAGACTGAATAACAGTGGTCCAAGCACTGATCCTTGTGGTCTACCACTGTTACCTTAAATCTTGCAGACTTACATCCCCCTCCCCTCCCCCCCATATACCAATTTTTGATATCTGTCAGTCAGCCATCCTCTTATCCATGCTAATATTCTATAACCCAAACCCATATTCTCCAATTTATGCAATAGTCTACAATGCTGTATTCTGTCAAAAGTATTAGCAAAATCCAAAAGTAACATGGTGTATCCATTCCCCCCTGTCTGGTTCAATGGTAATATTGTCATAGAAAGTGAGCAAGTTGTTAAAATATGACCTTCCTTTAGTAAACCCATGTTGCTAATTGCAAAATAGAGATTCATTGTCAACCCATTTCTGAATGCGAGCCCTAACCTATTTTTCCAAAATATTCACCACCACTCCTGAGATACCAATTAGTCGATAGTTGAATACATCGATCTTTGCACCACCGTTTTGTTCAATGGAATTACCATACATTCTTTCTATTCCTGTGGAATCTTCCCTGTTCTGATACTCATATTAAACAGCCTGGTCAAAGGAATGGCCAGTTCAGCTGAGTACTGTTTTAGCACATGTACTGATATCCTATCAGTCCCTACTGCTGAATTCTTATTCAGTTTGTGCAACAGCTCTAATAACTCCTCCTCAGATATGCGAGTTTCTTCATCCAGTGAAGAGGTAGCAGTGAGCTCAATGTCATGTACACCAGGTTGATAGCTTTTAACAAAATGGGCACTCATTAGTTGAACACCTCTTCTGCATCTGTAAACATCATGCCATCTGTATTTAGAAGAGTTATTCTTTCATATTCATTCCTACTTTTACTTGCAGCATATAGATAGAATTCTTGAGTTGTCTTTAGCAGGCAGAGCCAGTTTCTTTTCATACTCAGACTTCGCTTTCCATACAACAGTTGCGACTATTCTAGCCTACTGCTTATAATTTTCGTAATAGACATCATCCTTATGTACACGGTATTCCTTCATCATCCTTTTGTTATGAATCTCTTGCATTAATAAGGTTACACATTCATTTGACTCCTATCTTATTTATTCTTCGAACTCTCGGGACACATTCTGATATTTCATTGTCAACTCCTTCCATTGTCAATGACCTTTATTGAGGTCTCATCAGTGAGTAGGTAGACCTAGAAGTACCATGTTTGTAGTGAACAGAACTTACATATACCCTACTATGAGAATTGCCAAGAAGGTGTCCTAATAAATTATTAATTATATGAAGAGCCAAAGGCTTCAATTCGGCGACATATAAACTTATTTAAGTTAAGGGATATTACATCCCTACTCACTGATGAGACCTCAATAAAGGTTGAAACCAGTCTGGGTAGTGACCTTCTCTCACTCCTAATGTAGAACAGTAATACAGCTCCTAGGAGCTGGGTTTCACATTATGGGGAAATATCAAGAATAGTGATCGGAGCTTGCTCCACTCTTACCATGAGTTGCCTCAGTGTTGTACTCCCTTTAGGGTCAGTTGTAACACTATCCAGGTATTTGCTTATGCTTTGACTCGCCGAACTTTATATATTTACTATATTTGGCATAAAACTCGTTGAGTTTCTTATTCGGCTATGAAACAATATGGGATGTAATATCTCTTAACTTAAATAAAAACAGTTTTATAATTTATTTTCTATGGTGCTGTAAATACTGTTAAAATAGGTTATGAAGAAAGTCCAACATCTAAGTTTATCTATTAGATAAATGATGATGATCCCACACCAACTTGGAAAATTTGGTTAGCATTTTTAATAAAGAAAGGGCTTGCTCTCTAAAAGAAAAGTTGTGTAGGTTTTTCACAGCATGCCAAACATCTCAGTCTCATCATATGAATTTTCCATTTCAAAGAAAACCAATATTAAGTGCTTTAGGAAAGTATCTTCAATGGATGTTTTCAGAGTAAGTGGAATATCTGCCCTTCATTTTTTGGATTATGTTCCTGATCTCTGTCCCTTGTGTTTGTTGAGCTGGTAATAAAAGATGTGAATTGGATCCATGAGTACTTTTGGCTCTTGGCAAATGTATTATGCACAGACATGAAGCATGTCTGAAAGGCAATTTTAGTTTGGTGCAGTGGGATATCTGTAGAAGATATCTCAAGCTTTGTTTTGTGCTTTCTTTTGCCTGCTGTGTTTTCTGAATTCTACCATGGTTTGGGGAAAGGCAGAAACTGACTTGATGTTTTGGACACTGGGTGCAGAGGCTTATATTATACACTCTTTAATATGATTCAGTACTTCATTAATAGGAGAGGAGTTGACTGTTACAAAATGCCATGGACATTCTATTATGCTATTCGTTATGGAATATATGGTCCCATGCAAGGGAGTAGATATCACAGGAAATTATTAGCCCATTTGGTTTTGGTTCAGAAAATTATCTCAAAATTGTCAATAGCTGGTTTGAGAAAAGACAAAGCCACAGAATTACAAAGTATAATTGGGATGGTGAACAAAAATCAAGAATTGATTATTTCATCCTTGATAAAGAATGGAGTGGGGTAGTCAAGGATATCACAGCAAGAATTTGAATGCTCGATCAGATCTAAGGCCATGAGTTAATTACAGATAACACATGGGCCTTGCATCTGATCCAAGACTCAGATTCTTGAGTTACTTCGCTTTTTCTAACATCCATAGCTTCAGCTTTCTACCTCTTATTTCTTACACATTTGTTTTCCATATACAACTTAAAGGCAGCTATAAAGAAGCCGATGATATCTCTATCTAAAGCAACAGAAGGCAAAAGTAGGATGTCTCTGATTATCATATTTCATTCTTTATCAAGGATAAAATTAGGGGCAGCTTGTGCATAGGTACTGTGGAATTGCAGCACCCCAATTTTTATCGATATATAAATATATTTATTAACATTTGCTTGTAATATTTAATTTTATCATCAACAATCCTATACAATTCTCTTATTTTGTATAAAAAATAATAAAAATCCATCTTGTAGCACTTAGGAGAGCTAAGGGCACTAGTAGCACTGTGTCTACCACAGTGTCATATTGCTACGCACACAAGCATATGCACATCATAGTGAGATGCAAGCTATTAACGTAATGCACACTGTTCATCGCACCAGTAGTAGAGTGTTTGTAGTGCTTATCATGTTTACTTAATTAATGACATAACATTTGTTATAGTTTTTATTTTACAACATTATTGGGGTAATTGACAATTATGACCTCAGAAATGCAATCTCAAGAAATAAGTTCTGTGACAGTAATGACTGTAGGTGAACTACAAATTCTTCTACAGTCACACAAACATCAAGGAAAAAGTTATTGACCTTTTCGCTTGAAACAAAACAAGAAGAATGGATTTTATTTTTAAGTAATTTTGAATTATACCAAACTGTATAATTTTATCGATAATAAACAATATTTTTTCATGTTTAATTTTTTTCAAAATTTTTACCATAATTTTGATATTTTATCCAAACACATATACACTGTACTTACAGTGTGTATGTATATTTTGAAAATTGCAGCATCTCCATGATTTCAAGCCACAAGTCGCCAATGGATAAAATAATCAATTATTTATTTTTGCTTACCAACTCAAATAAACTTTGCAATTCTGTGGCTCTGTCTTTTCTCAAACCAGCTATTTTAAATTTTGAGATCACTTCTGATGCAAAAATTTAATAACTTTTCTTCTTCATTTTCTTGAAATGCAGGTGTGATGAGAGAGCAATCAAGTCAAAAAATAAATCTTTTGGAAGTTCATAAAGACTAGATCAAATAATGATAAAACTGCTTATAATCGGATAATGAAACTTGGAAACAAAAATAATTAAAGAGGAAAGTTAAAAAGCTGGGTTGAATGTAAGTTGGAAGAAGAGTTTATAAACATTAATAGTGTGCAAGAATGTTTTATGGACTAATGAAGAAGGAGTGAAGAGGAATTAGGTTTTATAATAAATGGATATGGAAATTTTGTGACTACTGGAAGAGAGATGAGGATGATGTAGCAACATTATTGTAGAAATGTATTAAATAAAGATGAAAGCCATAGATTTATGAAAGGATAATAGAAACAAGAATAAGTGATAAAGGAAGGTCTAAAAGAAAGGCAGATTCATTTAAAAAAAAGGGTAATTTGATTTTTGCTATAATAATAGAAATGCTGGAAAGACTGGGATTTTGAAAAAAAAAAAAAAAAAAAAAAAACTATTTTTGGCATTTCTTGATTTGGAAAAAGGCCTTTTGATTGGATTCAATGGAAAAGTCTGGGAAAGGTTGGAAAAGATAGTATTTTGAGATTGTCATAATAAAGATTGTTTTTATAACAAGAGTGTTTAGTATTTACACAAAGGTTCAATTCCGATTGGTGCAATAATTTAACTGTTTTTTTTGGAATCCAGAAAATCACTGACTCAAGACCAAATACAAAAAATATACACTTTAAATAAAACTAAATCTGAAAATAAACCCCAACTCAACATCACCAGAGTTAAAGATCGGTACTATCAACGTAAGAAGCCTGAATGGCAAGGAAATGGAGCTAACTGAGGAATTAGATAAATACCAGATTGACATAATAGGGGTGACGGAAACAAAAAAGACCAAAACTGGTGAGATCTTTCTGAGCAATAAATACAAAATGTTATACTCAGGCAATGACAATCAAGAAAAAGAAGGAGTAGCCATAGTATTCAACACAAAATACGAGGCTAATCTTCTTGAATGGCAGTCAGTCTCAAGTAGAGTAATGTGGGCAAATATGAGAATGGGGAACTGGACAATGAGACTTATTTGTGCCTATGGTCCCACAGAAGTGTTCTACTAAGGTAGAAGTGGAGGAATTTTTTGACGCTTTAAAAAAACCAACTGACACAATGAAGAAGGAAAAGTTGGTCCTTGTTGGGGATCTCAATAGCAGAGTAGGAAATCATTGTGAGACATACAAAAATATTTTGGGAAAATTTGGAGAAAAGAGCAAAGCTAATAATAATGGCAAATATCTGTTGGATTTCTGCTCAGGACATGGACTGGTTATTACTAACACCATGTTCCAACATAAAAATGTGCACAAATTCACATGGAGAGAAGAGGCTAGGAATAAGAAAAGTCTCATTGACTATGTTATTGTTGATAGTGATGTTTTCTCCCTGGTGCAGGACACCAGAGTGTACAGAGGATTTGAAATTGGAAGTGATCACTATTTAGTCTTGAGCAGGATAAAACTGAATTTCATATTGAAAAGAATAACATGTAAGAAAGTTTTAAAGCGAATAAAAGTTGAGCAGCTCTCAGATGTGAACTGTAGACTAAAATACACAAAGATTATTGAAAAGAAAATGAAAGAGTTTGAGAACAGGAATCAAACACCTTGGAGATTCAGTGGCAAACTCTGAAGAAAACATTGATTGATTCTGCCAGAGAGGCATGTGGTGAGGTTGTGTGCAAGGATAAAAAAATCAGAACTCCCTGGTGGACACAGGAAGTTAAAGAGGCAGTGAAGGAAAAGAAGAAAGCATATCAAAAGTTCCTGGCAAATAAGTCAGCTTTTACTCTTACAGAATACAGAGACAAATGTAAGAAAGCTAAACTAGCTAAACAAAAGTCATGGGAGGACTTTGGCAAGAATATAGAAAATAAATATCAAGAAGGTGGCAAAATATTCTGGAGGTTGTTGAAGAAGCTTAAGAATGGAGGAAAGAGTGCTTTAAAAGGAATTAGAGATGATAAAGGTGACATGAAAACAGGAGAAAAAGATATCCTTGAAGTATGGAGTAATTACTTTGAAAAACTGCTAAATGAAACAAGCAGTGATGACAGCACAGTGATAAAAAACACTGACCAGGCATGCAGTCAGGAATACATATCCATACTTGAAGTAGAAAAAGCCATCAAAGGCTTGAAATGTGGAAAGGCAGCAGGAGTAGATGATATTGGACCAGAAATGCTGAAGTATGGTGGTATAAAAGTCTTACAGTGGCTGCACTGCATAGTTCAGAAGGCCTGGACAGAGGGAAGAATTCCCGATGATTGGAGTAGAGCTCTCATAGTACCCATATATAAAAAGGGAAATAAAACTGAATGTGAGAATTACAGAGGTATTTCCCTACTGAGTGTTCCTGGCAAGATCTATGCAAGTATACCTGAGAAACGGTTGAGAAGAATTGTGGAAGAAAACCTTGGTGAAGAACAAGCTGGATTCACGCCAAATAGAGGCTGTCAGGATCAGATCTTCACTTTACGACAATTAGTCGAGAAAGCATGGGAATATAACAAAGATCTTGTATTTAAGTTTTGTCGATTTAGAAAAGGCATATGACAAGGTGCCAAGAGAGAAGCTATTCAATAGACTGCAGTTATATGGTGTCAATGGGGCATTATATCAAACAATACTTAGTCTTTATTTGAGTTGTAAGTCAGCAGTTAGAATTGAAGGAAGTACAGGAAGATGGTTTAATGTTAAATCTGGTGTGAGACAAGGATGTACATTATCCCCTCTGTTATTCATTATCTATATGGATCACATTATGAAAGAAAGTGGTATTAAACCTAATATCAAAATTGGAGATGTTAATGTCAGCTCTTTGCTTTATGCGGATGATGTTATACTTCTAAATAAATCCGCTACAAGTCTGCAAGATTCTCCGACTAAATTGAATAGCTGTTGTAATAGATATGGTATGAAGGTCAGCAATAAAAAGACAATGAAAATAGGCAGAATCATTGAAAATGTCAACTGTGTTGTGAATGGAGAACCTGTGGAACAAGTAAAACATTTCAGCTACTTGGGCACGATTTTTACTGAAGATGGTAAATTAAATATAGAAATAGACAACAGAATCAGCAAAGCTGGTATGGTAGGAAGTCAATTGAATAAATTCATATGGAATAAGAGAGAAATTAGTTGGAACACTAAATTAGCTGTATACAAGACAGTGTTCAAACCAATTTTAACTTATGGATCTGAGAGCTGGGTCAGAAGTAAAACACTTGACCAAAGACTAGAGACCGCAGATATGAGAGTCCTGAGAAAGATTAGAGGCGTGAACAGATGGCATCAATGGCAATATCATATTAAAAATGAGGATATTAGGAAAGAACTTGACATTGTCAGCATCCAGGAATGCGTTAGCAGAGCTAATCTCAGGTGGTATGGTCACTTAAATAGAATGGGAGAGGAAAGATTAGCAAAACAAGTGTTCTCTGCCAGGTTGGCAGGAAAACGACCCAGAGGAAGACCAAGATATAGGTGGATTGATACGGTACAAAGTGCCTTAGACGATAGAAATGTAAGATCTGATAATGTTGGAGTCTTGACAAGTAACAGACTGATTTGGAGGAAAATTGTAGATAGGAAGTTAGTAATGATGTAATTTTTTCATGTAGTACTGTCATATCCTGTACACCCCTTGAGGGTACATGGCAGGAATTTGATGATGATGAATAAAACTAAAACAATATATACACCTTAAATAAAATTACATAACTACAAAATACTGGATCCAAGGCCTTCTAAAATAAATCTACACTTTAGAGGTTTTCTTATCCGAAAATATTAAAATCACCCATTCTGTTACCGGATTGTTTAACATAGTTAATGACGTTTATAATATGCCCACAGATTCGAGAACCTTCGACACTTCTGCCCATGTCAACAGGAAGAGAATCCATTCCGATAATAGGGTAATCAGTCCGTATTGTGGGACGAGTTGTTTATTATTACACGTCGGAAAATTAACTTCTCTTTTATGATCATTGCAGTTAACTATGCTGCTTGTGTAACAGTTGGAAAATTTCGCCTATAAAGCACGTGATTTTGCATGTTGGAGACCAATTAGTACGTCCTTCATTTCTTTCTCCCCTTCAGCATGAATCTACTATTCTTGGCAAGTCGCCAAGCACAGTTCTACAAACTGTGGGCGAACTATATCAGACTAAACACCTTGTTTACACAATAACAAAATGTTCATAGTCAGTTTCTTGTTAGGGCTTTTTCCAAAAATATAAAATTTTCTTCTTCTTTTCCATAAGATCCTATTTTTTTCTCCCTTATATATAGAACACAATATTATTCCTCCTGTCTCACCGAAGTATAAATACTCTTACAGTTCTATTTAACTCACAATTTACTGTACCAGAGAAAAAAAGTTTCTTCTACTGCTTCATAAATAACATATCTAAGTTGAGATAATTCCGTTGCCTTTTCCAGTAGAAATAACAAATCGATCCGACGTCCTTAAGAGTGATGAAACTTTCCAATCAGAGTTTCCTTGAACATCGACTGCAATACCTTCTTTTATTTACTAAAAACCTGTTGACAGTCTCAACTCCTCCAGTTTAAAAGCTGACAGTTCTATGATTCCTTTTTGGAATCTTCTATTAATATTCTTCTATTAATAATCTTCTATTAACTTTCTAACAACACGAATTATCGACAAGAAAAGTATATTTAATATACTGCCAGATATTTCAGTGTGAAAATAAACTATCATCAATGGCTTGACAAAAAGCAGTTTTTTACAAGGAAGAATATAAACAATTGATCATTCAAAATCCAGCTTTGAAATAATGCTGGATCTAATATCCACTTGATTTTTATAATTTTTGCATTGCTGAACTGAAGCCTTTTGGCTCTTTATTTTAGTAAATACTTTTACGCACTGACTGAGAGATCGCTTACGAAAAATATACCTCCCCGACGTTTCGAGTTCCTTAATATTGAAAGAGAGTTTTTGCTCTCTTAAGGTTTCTGCCTGGTCTCTGATGAGAACCAACCAGTTTGAAACAGGTGTCAGGCCAGTGAAACCTTAAAAAAATGGAAAAAAATTAGAAAGCGAATATATGGATGCCTGGGCAGCGTGCATGTTTTCTAAAGTGGTCTGCACTAGGGCAATTCGTAAATGCCAGTGGGCGTATTCCTGTAAGCTCTCTAGTCAACTTATTTTTATGAAACTTTCATAGTTTCTACATTTGGTTTTGAAATAATGCTGGATCTAATATCCGCTTGATTTTTATAATTTTTGCATCATCGAACTGAAGCCTTTTGGCTCTTTATTTTAGTACACATAAAATAGTTCTAATATTTTGTCTCAGTCACAGAGATATCATCTAAAATACAATATAAGAATTGTAATAACACAAACAATAAGTGGAAGATGTTAGACTAGAAGTCTAAAGTCATCACCCTCTATGGGCATTGGTGCTAGTCTTGGTTGTTGAGCAGGAGGTCTAAAAATTACTATTCCTAAAATCTTGGAAGTGTCACACAACAATATGGATTAAGACTTGGTTGTTTTTTAAATATACTACTGATTCCAAAAAGTCTTTCAATTTTGTATCTGCTGTGGTTTATTATTATTATTTATTTAGCATATGGAAAATACAAGACATTATTGAGCAAAACTATATACAGACTGACAGTTCAGTTAACTAGTTGATGGCACTGTCTGGTCTCCTTTCCTGGAGCAGTTGTCATTGAATGATAGTCTGCACAGCACCACATATACAAAATGACGACTGCAAAATTCCCCACAGATATAATAAGTGAGCACAGAGGCTTGTCCAATCCTAAATCTGTTTAGCTGACTACAGAGGTGTTGAGGTAGATTAAATCCTGGCAGTTTGATAGTTCGATCTAGGATCAGGTCTTGTTTGTAGTTCATTCCAGAGTCTTCTCCACCAGTCCTGAGGACAATCAAGTGGTAATTCCACAAGCTATATGGGAGATCTGGAGGCAAGGTGGCACACTGAAGGTGAAGAGATATCTTAATGAATATGAAGATATGTGTTATTTCTGATTTTCTTTAATGACAGTTTCTTCTTTTCTGAAGCATGGATGAGTGATGTGGGAAAGAACAGGTAACCATGAGAGAGGAGTAGATTGTAAGGTGCCACCAGAGATTGTTCTCATTGTTATGCTAAGCTGTGTCCATGAGAGTTGTATGGTGATGTCAGCTCCAAACTGGCAAACCATACTCTATAACAGGGAAGACTAGAGCCAGGGCTGTTGTTCTAAGAGTTGAGGCATTACAATGCCAAGTTGTGCCTGTCAGCTTGTTTATGATACCTGGCAGATATCTTCAACTTAGTTTTTTCCATATGTTTTTGGTATGTTAGACTATGGCCAAGTGTAACACTAACAAGGGTTACCTTTCATGGATTAGAGTCCTGTTACAGAAGTTTACTTTTTTTTCTATGAGCATTGTGGTTATTTAGGTGGAAAAAAGAAAAAAAAAACAGTTTTGCTGAGATTAGGAAATTGTCCCTAGTGTTCAAAGTAATTTTGCAGTGAGCTCAGAGTTTCCTCAAGACCGCAGAAAGTACAATTTAGGGAGGCAATAGCTGTATCATCAGCATAGATACTCTTAACTAGCAATTAGAGGAGTATTGCTTGTGTACAGGTTGAATAAATCTGGAGCAAAAACAGATCCTTGTGGCAATGCATCCTGTAGGATAAATGTTCTGCTTTTTTCTGAATTCATATGAACCTTTATTTTCCTATTGGAGAGCATTTGTTCTAGTAATTTTAGTGTTTTTGTCAGTTGATTATTTTATCTGCTTTATACAGTAAACCTTTCTTCCATATGGTGTTCATAAGCTGAAGTTACACCTATGAAGACAGTAGAGTAAAGTTTTCCAAATTTTATAGTTGTAGAAAGCTTTTCAGTTAAAAATTAAATTAAGCTCGTAAAGAAATTAAATCCTTGTTTAATCCTTTATCCAAATATAAGAAAACAAATTAGTTTATTCATAAGCAAACAAACTACTTTGTTTGCTTACACTTGGATAAAAAATTAAACAAGAACATAATTTCTTGACAAGTGAATCCAAAAAAGAATCTAACAAAAAAAAAAAAAAAAACTACTGCTTCGCTAAAGAGAATACAAACTTGAAAGTTTTTTTTTTGTTTGTTTGTTTTTATTTTTTTGGAATCAGCAGGTTTCAAAAAACACTTAAATCTTAATAAATATCATTACATGAAACTTATAGCCTGCACACTATCAAATGAAGACTGAAGACCGGCAGCCCATCTGTCTTTAAAAAGTTAGTTAGATGCCTACTCCCTTTAGGAAATAAAAGGTGTAAGAGGATGTATTCACTTTATCCATAGTTAATAAGCACAGAAGCAAATTTTTTAAGGCCATTATATAAGAGTACATCCTAGAGTCAGAATTTACCTGTTCATAATTAATAAATAGTGCATTCCTGAAATGCCCAGCAATCCACCTGAGGAAGGCAGTAGACTGCTGTATATCAATATACACCAAAACACATTCAGCCAAAAACACCGTTGGGACTGTAGGATCCAATAAGCCACCTGCCAAAAGCTTGTCTAATTCGCTGGCATTTCGAAGGTCTATGCCGATTAAATGGTACTGTCCAGCATGAAGCTCACAGCTTGAAAACTGCACATCGTCATCTATAAAAACAAATATGTACAATTCACAATATATCTGTAACACCAAATGCATATATAATTGAAAATAATCAAAATACAACAATGAAAGTTTTCAGGGTTTTTTTTATATATATATATATATAACCAGGTTTAAAATAGCTTGGTATCTTTAACATATATATATATATAACCAGGTTTAAAATAGCTTGGTATCTTTAACACACACACACACACACACACACACATATATATATATATATATATATATATATATATATACACACATACAGTAAAACCCCGTTTTTACGTTCCCGCAATTTACGTCATTTTCCGTTGGTCCCGTCTTAAGGCCTATTCTTACAACATATTGATTTCCCGTCATTAACAACTTGACGTTGACATTATTTCCCATGATTTGAATTTTTTTCTCGGGTGGCAATCCTGATTTTCGAATCGATTTCTGCGGAAATCTGCGCATTTCTGTTCCCAGATGGCGTTGATTTCGGCTGTAGTTTCATTTCTGCCATCACCGTGAGTTGCACGTTTGCAGCAGTGATGTAGTGATGAGCGATATCGTGATTTTTCAATCATAGTACGAATTGATATTGCAGAATTTCTGCTACGTAATTTAGAGTGTGATAGTTGCTTTCAAGTTGATGTGGTGGATGATCCATTTTAGTAACATGGAGAAAAAAGACAGAAAATGTATTTCGGTAGAAGATGGCAATTCTGCAATGTGTAGATTGGCATGCCGGAACACATGTACATTTAGCAAAAGATCTTTGAAACTTTGAAAACATGATAGTAAAAAACAGTTCAAGCATTGAACTCAATGCCAAGCAATCTGGCACTATGTCAAAAAAACGAAAATATATCCGGACATCGACATATGATGAATTGGATAAACTTGTGGTGGAGTGGTTTGTTTCTACGAGAGCGTCGGGTATTCCAGTCGATGGTACTATACTCCGAGCGAAAGCCCTTGAATTTGCTGCAAGGTTGGGGATTAATGGTTTTACTGCGTCAAATGGATGGATTGATCGTTTCAGTAGGACTCGTCACAATATTGTGTATAGTCAAGTGTGTGGAGAAAGTAAGTGTTGCAGGGAAAACTGTAAACTAGTGGAAACATGAACTAAAGACTATTATTCAGGATTACGAACCAAAAAATATTTTCAATGTTGATGAAACTGGGCTCTTTTATAACATTCTGCCAAGTAAAAAACATCATCATCATCATCATCATCAAATTCCTGCCATGTACCCTCAAGGGGTGCACAGGATATGACAGTACTACATGAAAAAATTACATCATTACTAACTTCCTATCTACAATTTTCCTCCAAATCAGTCTGTTACTTGTCAAGACTCCAACATTATCAGATCTTATATTTCTATCGTCTAAGGCACTTTGTACCGTATCAATCCACCTATATCTTGGTCTTCCTCTGGGTCGTTTTCCTGCCAACCTGGCAGAGAACACTTGTTTCGCTAATCTTTCCTCTCCCATTCTATTTAAGTGACCATACCATCTGAGATTAGCTCTGCTAACGCATTCCTGGATGCTGACAATGTCAAGTTCTTTCCTAATATCCTCATTTTTAATATGATATTGCCATTGATGCCATCTGTTCACGCCTCTAATCTTTCTCAGGACTCTCATATCTGTGGTCTCTAGTCTTTGGTCAAGTGTTTTACTTCTGACCCAGCTCTCAGATCCATAAGTTAAAATTGGTTTGAACACAGTCTTGTATACAGCTAATTTAGTGTTCCGACTAATTTCTTTCTTATTCCACATGAATTTATTCAATTGACTTCCCACGATACCAGCTTTGCTGATTCTGTTGTCTATTTCTATATTTAATTTACCATCATATTTAAAAATCGTGCCTAAGTAGCTGAAATGTTTTACTTGTTCCACAGGTTCTCCATTCACAACACAGTTGACATTTTCAATGATTCTGCCTATTTTCATTGTCTTTGTCTTTTTATTGCTGACCTTCCTACCATATCTATTACAACAGCTATTCAATTTAGTCAGAGAATCTTGCAGACTTGTAGCGGATTTATTTAGAAGTATAACATCATCCGCATAAAGCAAAGAGCTGACATTAACATCTCCAATTTTGATATCAGGTTTAATACCACATTCCTTCATAATGTGATCCATATAGATAATGAATAACAGAGGGGATAATGTACATCCTTGTCTCACACCAGATTTAACATTAAACCATCTTCCTGTACTTCCTTCAATTCTAACTGCTGACTCACAACTCAAATAAAGACTAAGTATTGCTTGATATAATGCCCCATTGACACCATATAACTGCAGCGTATTGAATAGCTTCTCTCTTGACACCTTGTCATATGCCTTTTCCAAATCGACAAAACTTAAATACAGATCTTTGTTATATTCCCATGCTTTCTCGACTATTTGTCGTAAAGTGAAGATCTGATCCTGACAGCCTCTATTTGGCCTGAATCCAGCTTGTTCTTCACCAAGCTTTTCTTCCACAATTCTTCTCAACCGTTTCTCAAGTATACTTCCATAGATCTTGCCAGGAACACTCAGTAGGGAAATACCTCTGTAATTCTCACATTCAGTTTTATTTCCCTTTTTATATATGGGTACTATGAGAGCTCTACTCCAATCATCGGGAATTCGTCCCTCTGTCCAGGCCTTCTGAACTATGCAGTGCAGCCACTGTAAGACTCTTATACCACCATACTTCAGCATTTCTGGTCCAATATCATCTACTCCTGCTGCCTTTCCACATTTCAAGCCTTTGATGGCTTTTTCTACTTCAAGTATGGATATGTATTCCTGACTGCATGCCTGGTCAGTGTTTTTTTATCACTGTGCTGTCATCACTGCTTGTTTCATTTAGCAGTTTTTCAAAGTAATTACTCCATACTTCAAGGATATCTTTTTCTCCTGTTTTCATTTCACCTTTATCATCTCTAATTCCTTTTACAGCACTCTTTCCTCCATTCCTAAGCTTCTTCAACAACCTCCAGAATATTTTGCCACCTTCTTGATATTTATTTTCTATATTCTTGCCAAAGTCCTACCATGACTTTTGTTTAGCTAGTTTTACACACTGTTTAGCTTTCTTACATTTGTCTCTGTATTCTGTAAGAGTAAAAGCTGACTTATTTGCCAGGAACTTTTGATATGCTTTCTTCTTTTCCTTCACTGCCTCTTTAACTTCCTGTGTCCACCAGGGAGTTCTGATTTTTTTATCTTTGCACACAACCTCACCACATGCCTCTATGGCAGAATCAATCAATGTTTCCTTCAGAGTTTGCCACTGAATCTCCAAGGTTTGATTCCTGTTCTCAAACTCTTTCATTTTCTTTTCAATAATATTTCTGTATTTTAGTCTACAGTTTACATCTGAGAGCTGCTCAACTTTTATTCGCTTTAAAACTTTCTTACATGTTATTCTTTTCAATATGAAATTCAATTTTATCCTGCTCAAGACTAAATAGTGATCACTTCCAATTTCAAATCCTCTGTACACTCTGGTGTCCTGCACCAGGGAGAAAACATCACTATCAACAATAACATAGTCAATGAGACTTTTCTTATTCCTAGCCTCTTCTTCTCCATGTGAATTTATGCACATTTTTATGTTGGAACATGGTGTTAGTAATAACCAGTCCATGTCCTGAGTAGAAATCCAACAGATATTTGCCATTATTATTAGCTTTGCTCTTTTCTCCAAATTTTCCCAAAATATTTTTGTATGTCTCACAATCATTTCCTACTCTACTATTTAGATCCCCAACAAGGACCAACTTTTCCTTTTTCATTGTGTCAGTTGCTTTTTCTAAAGCCTCAAAAAATTCCTCCACTTCTACCTTAGTAGAACCTTCTGTGGGACCATAGGCAAAAATAAGTCTCATTGTCCAGTTCCCCATTCTCATATTTGCCCACATTACTCTACTTGAGACTGACTGCCAATCAAGAAGATTAGCCTCATATTTTGTGTTGAATACTGTGGCTACTCCTTCTTTTCCTTGATTGTTATTGCCTGAATATAACATTTTGTATTTATTGCTCAGAAAGATCTCACCAGTTTTGGTCTTTTTTGTTTCAGTCCTATTATGTCAATCTGGTACTTATCTAATTCCTCAGCTAGCTCCATTTCTTTGCCATTCAGGCTTCTTACGTTGATAGTACCGATCTTTAACTCTGGTGATGTTGAGTTGGGGTTTGTTTTCAGATTTGTTCCAGTAGCTGACTTTTCGCTGTTCGCCCTGGTTCCCTGGCGAAAACAACGGGGGCCTTGTTTAACCGGGCGACGCCCCAGCCGGCATGAAATTTTGTCATGTTGTACCATCATTTTTTATTTTGTTTTAACCAATAAGAATACAATTTGGTCGGCTAAATCCCAAATTGCCAGCCCATCCTCGTTCGTTCAGTATCAAAGTAGATACCCAACAGGGTGCACCACGAGAAGGTGAGGATTGGACATTAGGTCAGAAGCCCTGGTCGGTTCTCCGCAATCCTTTAAAGGCTATGTGGAGGTCTCCTCTCAGTTATACAGCTTTGACCCTTAAGCACCCCTAAAAAGTAAAAAACATTGTGTTTTAAAGTAGAGAAGTGTCACGGTGGAAAACTTAGCAAGCAGAGGGTAACTGTTTTGCTCATGGTCAATGCTGATGGATCAGAAAAATTATCTCCACTGGTAACTCGTAAATTAAAAAAGCCTAGGTGTTTTAAGAAATTGAAAAATCTGCCTACTAAGTATGATGCAAACAGCACAGCATGGATGACCAGCACATCTTCACATTCACCATGCATGCTCTGAATGCTAAAATGGGAGAAAATCACAGCAAAATACTACTACTGCTAGACAAATGTCCTGCACACCTAAAGATCTGCAGCTCAGAAACATTAGATTAGTGTTCTTTCCCCCTAATTGTACAAGTGAGCTTCAGCCATTAGATCTGGGAATCATCCATGCATTTAAATGGAAATATAGAAAAATACTTGTTGAAAAAGCTGTGTTTATGCATAATAATGGTATGGACCCAAAACAAATGATCATATCAATCCTCAATGCCATGCATTATGTGGCCAAAGCATGGTTGCATGTTACTCCTGAAACCATATCCAACTGTTTCCGGAAGGCAGGAGTTACGTTTGTGGAAGAGGAGGAACAACTACAGGAGAAAGAAGAAGAGATGTCAGAGCCCAACAATTGGTATGTGATGGATGAGTCTTCCTCATTTCAAGACAATGTTGACGTTGATGCTGGTGTGATCACATCAATCATACCAAGTGTAGAAGACATCCTTTCCAACCACCTTGGTGAAGAAGAAGTGGTTGAAGAAGACTGTGATCAAGAACCTACCGTCCTTACTAGTAAAGAAGAAATGGAAGCTATCTCTGTTTTGAGGCGGTATATTGCAAGTGCATCAGGAGACGATGGTGCATTTAATGCCTTATACACTGTGGAGAGGCAGGTGGAACTTAAAAGAGTGCAGAAAAAGCAAAACCAATTAACAATTAATGATTTTTTTTTTAAATAGATAAATGTAAGTAATTGTAAATTCATTTATTTTCAGTTATTAAATTTTGTAATCTAGTATGTAGACTCACATACTAGCAGTAAGTAATCTTTTAGCCTTTTTTTAATGGTGTTTGCATTTCCTGTTATTTACACTTTTTTCCATCAGTCCTGCGGAAAGTGTAAAAAAGTGGTTTTACTGTATATATATATATATATATATATATATAGAGTAAGAGAAGATAAAACAACTAGGCTATTTTATTTCTCACTTAATGAGATAAATTGGCAACTTTACCTTTCAAAAGTGAAATTTGAAAGGCATAGTTGGCATGCTGCGTATTGAAAGAGGCAGAAGAGAAGAGATAAGCAACCTTAAAGAGGGAAAGGTAAATGATGAAACAAGAACCTGAAATTTAAGGGCTCACACCACAAGAACAACACCATGAATTATGACAGTGATATTAAAAAAGGAGTAATAATTTAATGTAAAGGAGTCTCGGGATTTAAATACTGAATAGAAACATAATCTGAGTGGCTATGTTCTGGTAATAAAGATTTAATTACTATTATTTTTTCTTTTATGTGACTCTCACCTGTAAATCTGTGGCAGGGCAGGCTAAGAATTTTTTTTTTTTATTTTGATTATTCACTCACTCACTCACACTCACACACACACACACACACACTTGTATTTTTATTTATTTTCTACCAGAAACCAAACATGGAAATGCAATGATGGAAAAAAGCAAAGCTTATTGGAAGATAGAGCTATCCTTTTTTTCAACTAAAAGCAGACAATGGGGTGGCTCCATCACCCAATCCCATTCATGTGTCGTCTCCTATCTAATAGGTTAACTATCATGATGTGACTCATGGTTAACTACATGTGTGATAACATCTAGTGAGGACCTTATCTCTTCCATATGTTGTTCTAAGTATCCATGGCTGTAGATCTGTGTGTTCAAGGAGCCAGTTTGGCAATTCTGAGGGACAAAAAACCCGAGTTTCAGGATTAAAAAATCCTCTACCGCTGTATGAGACTGGAGGCTAACGCGTCTTTAGTCGAAAGAGACCAGATAAAGGTTCTTCACATCATAGACTGGAAGTGAACTCAGGTCTTTTCAACCAACCAAAGGTCTTCGTCTGTATAGATTGAGCTATGGAGGCTCTCCATCACCCAATAAGCTTTGCTATTTCCATTATCATTATTGCAGGAACAACATGACACTTTCTTCTTCTTCTCATCAAGATTTAGGCATTTACTTGTTCCAGTTTCATCAGTCTTTCCATCTTGTAGCTAGTCTTTCTATCTCTCTCTTTTTCCTTTTGGGCTGTATTTATCCACTTATTGTGGTAGCCAATTTCTTTTCATTTCCTTCTATATTCATTGTTCTTTTAAGTTAAATACATAATTCACTTCTAATCTCTTCATTTTTTATATGGTGAAGTTTTGTGCAAATCAACTGTGTTTCAAAATCTTAATTTTGCTGCCTGCATTTTACTATTGATTTTTTTTTTTACTGTACCCCACTCACTCTACTATTTCTGAACACAAATGGGAGTGGCTATTACTTTATAAAACTTAAGTTAGGTTTCTTGTCTTGTTTCTTTTTTATTTATTATTATTATTTTTTAACTCTATCTTTTTTAATTGGTTTATAGCAGCATTTCTCAACCTTTCTAAGCCCAAGGACCAGTAAAATGCCTTAAAACAATTCTACAGACCACTATGTAATTTTTTTTAAAAAATGTATGTGGGGATTACCAACATTTTGGAAAAACTGTGCCTTTTATAACATAATAAATCTAAAAGCATGTTTTGAATACATATGGAAACATAATTAATTTAGTTGGAAGTAAACGATTTAAAAGTGTATCATCACTGAACAAACTTTTAATTTTTATTAAACAAATAAAGGTATCAGTTTCCAATTTGCTGTGGACAAATGAATGGGTATATAAGTGCTGACCCGCTGACACCCCCATTCATCTGCCCACACTCATTAAGCTCACCCCACAACAATTTTTTAGTGCCATTGGTACCATGGGCAAATGAATGGGGAATGTCAGCGCCATCCTGCTGATACCTTCATTCATCTGCCCATACTCATGAAGCTTGCTCCACAACAACTTTTATCTTCACGCACTCTCTGATTCGACATGCGACATGTAAACTGTTCCATTCGCTAAGTGCATTGTGAAATGAGGGAAAAATGTTGTTCTTATCTTACTCCATTCATCATAATACTGAATATGAACTTGACATCCATGGATTCCATCATGGATGACATCTCTTGTCCTGTCCAAACCATCCCCTGCATATACTCAAAAATTTCACTCAGAACATCCCAAAGCCATTAATGCCCCCCCCCCCCCCAATCCATCCACACACTTCTGGCTGATATGAATCGGCTTATTTCCCCGACAAGTTTTTGATGACCAGCAAAAAAAATTTAAAACATCCTGTTATGTGAGGTCTTTCCCAATATCTATACACAGTCCAACCCACGATGTCATTCACAAAGTACCATCCACGTGGTCAAGTGCATTTTCCCGCCAGCGACCGTATGTTGTATATACCGTAAGCATGTGATTTGTACTAATTGTGTTGTAATGGTAGTTTTAATTATATCCGTCCTGTGTGCTGCTTGTATTCGTTACATTGTGATGTGTGTTTCTGTATAATCCATGACCGTACAAATGTTGTTGTTTGCATGCAACGGATTCGGTGTGCTTGTTCGCATTTTCCCGCAAGCGACTGTACGAGATACGGAACTTCGCTAAATGGGACACAGGCAGCTATTCTCCTCGCCAGGAGAGCTGAACCTCGCCATGAGCTCTTCCCTTTCTCTCCTTTTAGCCCATTTCTACACAGAATACTTGGAAAAGCTAGCTATGAATAGCCACTTTCAAACCAATGGTTTGGCTAAACTATGTTGATGATGTGTTTGCTATTTGGTCACAGGGTCAAAACACATTGGATACATTTTTAGCACATTTAAATAGCCAACACCCAAAAATACACTTCATATGGAATAAGAAGCTAATGACTGTTTGCCATTCCTGGATACACTAATCACACAGATTCCAGATGGTTCACTATCCTTTTCAGTTTATAGAAAACCCACACATACAGGAAGATATTTACACAAACAATCACCCACCTCAATAATATGGTATCCTAAAACACTAACCCACAGAGCTAGAGCGATTTGTTCCAAAGACAATGCTCTCACTGCTGAGCTCACTTATGTCGCACCTTCTTAGCCAATGACTATAATCTCCAGAGGATAGAAAAAATATACTAAATGCTCCCCAGAAATCCCCCCACTGTCTACCACAGAAGACTAAGCAAGACTACAGATCACCATCCCATATATTTAAGGCACATCCGAAAAGAAATCTAGAGTGCTTAATATACATCAGCTACGCACCGTATTTAAACCTCAAGTCAATTTGGCAACTCTCATCTGTTCACCCAAGGACAGAATCTCTTCTTTATTACATCCAGGAGTTTATGAAGTGCTCTATTTTTGTGACTGGGCTTACTATGGTCAGACAGGAAGAACTTAACATCCGCCTTGGTGAACATAAAATATACATCCGGCACTATCGTTATAGCAATTTGGGCCTAGCAGACCATGCCCTGGTTACCTCCTTCACACAGGATCAATTGGAAGAAATCAAAAGTAATACACAGAAGTCATAAGTCAGAGAGATTGTTTTTGGAATCAACAGAAGCTTTAAAACATACTTCAAATCTCAACAAGTATGGCTGTATAAATTTACCAAAAATCTGAGATATACAGTCATTTTAAGATCTAATTAAATCTATATTAGAAAAAGAGAGAAAACAAAGATGGCACCTAATTAGGACCTTAGTTCCTTGTGTTGTCTGTTACAATTTTTTTAAACTAATCCCACTGTTATACGCAACTGTTGTTTCGCATACTGTGACAAACTGTTTTTGTGCTCTGAAGATGCTGAATATAACATAAGTGAAATATCAGCAAATAAGTTAATAAATATTAGTTATTTTCTCATTCTTGTGGGAGACCACACTCCTACCAGACACGTCCCCTGGATGGCGGAAACCCAAATGGGTTGCTCTGAATAAAGAATAAAGAGCTGTGGACCAAAGGATGTAGCAGAGACATGGCAAGCTGGCTACATTATTATGCCAGTAACTTCCATGAGCCAGAGAAAGTCTACAAACCGAAATAGTGCTACTGCGTATAGGACAGCCGACAAACCTACTACTCGAAGACCACACAGAGTAGGTGAAAAATCAGCAATGTGGTCAGCCAAGGATGTGAAACACGTAGCCAACCTCAACATAACATTATACCGACCTGGGAAATTGCAATTAGTCCAGGAAAATTTAAAAAGACTGAAATGGAGTATTTTAGGTTTATCAGAGACACGTTGATGCGGAGATGGATTCATGGATTTACCAGAAGGAAGACTATACTTCTCAGGAAGAAAAGATAACATACACAGAGAAGGAGTTGCATTATTAATTGAGAAGAAACTTACACACACAGTAATTGAAATAAACCCAGTGTCTCCTAGAATAATCACAGCCAAACTTCAAGCAAAAGAAAAAGGTCAAACAATTAAACAATTAATTGTTCTCCTTTGTCGTTAAGCTCTCTGTATCCAAAATTCCCCACCACATCTTTTTTCCTGCTGTGAACTACACCAGGAAATAGATAATTCCGAAAATAGAGAACTCATGACAGTGATGGGAGATTTTAACGCTAAAATAGGACAGTTCACAGCAGGCAAAAAAGATGTGATGGAGAATGTTGGATACAGAGAGCTTAACGACAAAGGAGAACAATTACTCCACTTCTGTAAAGCAAAGAATCTAATGATTGCAAACACATTGTTCTATCAATGCCCTAATAATAAATATACATGGACATACCCAGATGGTAATATAAAGAACTACATGGACAATATCATCATAAACAAACAATGGAAAAGATCAGTAAATAATGTACGAACATTAAGAAGCTCTGATTTCGACACTGACCACGAAATATTAACTGCCAACAGGAAAAACAACATCAGAAAAGAAGAAAACATCAACCTATCAAAACTAAAAGATAGCTCAAGCAGAAGTTGATTTTTAATTTCAAGCACAGATGTGTTTGAAATTAAAACCCTCCATCTTCCAGAACAGCAGAAAATAAAGTGTTATCAATTGCAAAAGACACTCTAAGTACCAAACCCAAAATAAACAAACAGTGGATAACCCAAGAAATCATAGCTACAATAAAAAGAGAAAGGAGAGGCCAAGATACTTTTAAACCAACAAAACAATGAAAAGAATAGAGAAAAATAAAGAGCACTAAAAAATAAAGTTGATAACCTTTTAAAAAAAGCCAAAGAAAAATGGTTAGAAGAAAAAGGTAAGAAACGCCAAGAAGCATACCAACAAAACAACCTAAAAGTCTTCCATGACACTATAAGAGAAATTACAAAGGAATTTTCAGCAAAAGCAGTAACAATGATAACCAACAAGATGGCTGTAACTGTAAATATTGAAGATATAAGAAAAATCTGGTCAAACCATTTTAAGACTATCTTTCACCAAGGAAACAAAACTACAATGCCACCAATAGAAGAAAATAATGACCATCCAAAAATTTTACAAGAAGAAGTTAGATACGCAATAAAACAGATGAACAACAAAGCACAAGGCATTGATACTATCCCTACTGAACTGTGGTCGTATGTAGACAGCACATCAATAGAATATTTAACAACCCTATTCAATAAAATACTACAAACATTAGAGATCCCAGATGACTGAAATTATAGACCAATCAATTTACTCTCCCACACCTATAAAATATTCGTAAGAATTATACAAAATAGATTAAAAAACACCTATGAAGAACTGATAGGCATGGAACAAACTGGTTTCCGAGGAAACTATTCTACAATAGACCAGATTTTCACATTGCACCAACTAGCAGAGCTCAGCTGGGAAGACCATAAATAACTATATTGTTGTTTTGTGGCCTTTAAACAAGCTTTTGATAGCATCAACAGAGAAATCCTAGAAAATGCAATAGACAAATATATAATACAGTTTCTGATGAAATATTACTCTAAGACAAATGCAATAATTAAAAAGGACACACTCACAACAGAACTCATAGAGATCCAAAAAGGAGTAATACAAGAATGTCCATTATCCCCATGCCTATTCAACATATATCTAGATGAAGCTGTAAAGACGGCAACAGATAACGAGCCTGGAATCAATGTCAATGGTTTAAACATAAATAATATCAAATATGCAGATGATCTTGTCCTTATTGCAAGAACCCCAAATGAACTACAAAGATTGATAAACAAGCTAAACAAAACCTGTAAAACATATGACATGACAATAAATATACAAAAGACAAAAGTGATGAAAACAGGGAGGAACAGAACTACCATCTCAGCTACCTAAATGGAGAACAAGTACACAACTTCATATATCTTGGATCAAAACTAACAGAAACAATAGATGAACTTAAAACAATCAAACACAGAATAGCGATAGGATGGACCACCATGGGAAAATTAGAGAAAATCTTGAAAACAATCAAGATATCTAAACAAAATCAAATTATATGAATCAATAATTATATCAACAGTCACCTATGGAGCAGAAGCGTGGACAGTTAAAAAAAGAGAGGAAAAAAAACTGCTGGCATTTGAAATGAAATGCTTAAGAAAAATAAATAGAACAAGTTTTTTTTTAATATTTATTTATGTTGGGCCCATATACGAGAGGTTGGCTGGTCAACCTATAGTACGTTAGTACCATACAGGGTGTTCGGGATAAATTTGACATATTTATAATTAATTATATTTTTCCGTAAGTTACATGTATTAACACACACTTCTCTTCGTTTAAAAGTTTGGACCCTTCTTCATTCATATACAAGATGTCAGAAAGGATGGATAGCTGGAACCCACCTGAATCATGGAAGAGAATAACTTGTATCATGATGATTCGTGCCCGCCATCAAAATAAGGATATTACGACTGCTGCCCAATGCTCCCTGAATACAGTAAAAACAATCAGGCATGAACTAGAGACTTGCAATGGTGACTACGAGGATGTAGCAAGAAGAAAGATCCCTAGCAGACGATCTGATTGCGTTCGTACAGCAGAATTCCTCGCAAATCTGCAGGAACAGGTGTTGAAGAACCCTGGCATTGGAATTCGGGCTTTGTTCGTGGAGTTGCTAACTGTAGTCAAGCCCTGGATAACAAGGGTAGCCAATGGTAGGCCGTATGTATGGCAGCAGGATTCGGCCCCTTGCCACACCTCTGGGAAAAGTCAAAAATGGTTGTCTGAAAATTTCTACGACTTCACCAGTCCAAATGTTTGGCCTCCAAACTCCCCAGACCTTAACCCCATGGATTATTTTGTATGGGGCGCAGTTGAAAAAGACACCAATCGCACTTCCAGTAATACAAAAGCCCAGTTAATGGATAAAATTAAAACAGTTTTTGCGGCCCTTCCCAGGGAGACTGTAGCATCAGCTTGTTCGAGGTTCCGAAGCAGAATTGAAGCTGTGATCGATGCTAATGGTGGTTATTTTGAGTAAATCTTGTTGATAGTATTGTAATTAACTCTGCCTGTAATGTTTTTTTGTCAATTCATTAAATTTAATAGATACAAAGAAGATTTTCTTTTTCCTTACGAAACTGTCAAATTTATCCCGAACACCCTGTATATGGGTAGTGGGTTGGGAAAGGAGAAATTGTTTACATTTGATTTAAAAGCCTGTAATGCTGTATTCCTTGGGAAATACGTCAGGGGGAAGACTATTCCACAGTACCGCAGTAACAGGGATGAAGGAGGAAGAAAAGAAACTTGTTCTGTGGGTTTCAAGGTGTACTATGAAAGGATGTTGGGCAGCAGCTGTACGTGTTTCAATGGGCTTAGTACAGAGTGAGTGAATTATTGAGGAAGTTTCAGATGAACATTTTCCATGGAAATATTTATAGAATATACAAGCCCGCAGAGACCAAGCATCTATGTGAAAGTGAGGGGAGTGAGTAGGTGAGAGATGGGTCATTTATCAGTCTAATTGCTCTCCTCTGTATTGAGTCAAGCATTTTGAGGGAGCTTTTATGAGTCCCACTCCAAATGTGAGAGCAGTATTCGATAGCTGGGTGGATTTGTGATTTGTATAATGTTAACAGCTGTTTAGAGGTGAAGTAGCATCTTGAGCGAAAGAGAAGCTGAGGATGCAATGGTTGTGATGTGTTTATGCCAGGAGAGTCTTGATGTCAGGGTAATTATGAGAAGAGAAATCTCATCTTGTCTGGGAATTTGAGTATTATCAAAAACAATGTTGAGGGAAAATGGTTATTTTTTGTGAGAAATAAGACAGAACTGGGTTTTACTAGCATTGAAATTGAAGAGGTTATCTGAGTCCCATTGGAGGATGGCTTGGAGATCAGAATTAAGGGCAGTGGTGGTTGATGTTCTGTGGGTCGAAGTGAGTTGTATAGAGTAGGGTTTGTTAAATGAGAGGGAGGAGTGCAATATGCTATCATCTGCAAAAATGTGTATTGGGTTAGAGGTCAACTGAAGTAGGGCATTGATATATAGAAGGAAGAGGGTCAGTGAGAGAACCGAACCTTGTGGGACCCCAGCATTAGTTGGATGGTGAGAGGATAGGGAGTCATCTACCATCACAC